>NC_090182.1:16361615-16629115 GCF_024679245.1 Pseudorasbora parva
AATCACAAATTCTTAAGTGATAAGTAGGACATTCTGATATTACGTGAAGAACCATAAATCCCTCCTTTCTGCAAGCCTGTTCTGCTCTGATTGGCCAGATAGCCCAGTCTGTTGTGATTGGTCCACCGCTTGCAGAACCTTTCAGAAATTAAACACCTATTACCACAACTGAATTTAAGTTCCATCTGGAGGCTTCCTCAGTCCTCAGTGATTGTACACACTGTAAAGACGGTAATGGTGGCGTCAATTTTACTTTATAAATCCGAGCACGAGTCCGACGATGAAACATTGGAAGAACTAGATATTCAACCTGAACCTCCATCGAAAGGATGACTTGAGCAGGACGTTTCTCTGTGATGCGCTACTCATTTTGAGGTACATGATGAGACGTTGCAACTGTAATTCCTCACCTCAGCATTAACAAGTGTATGTCCATCAACAATTGCGAGCACTAATGGGAATGACTGATGTACATTTACATTTATGCATTTGGCAGACGCTTTTATCCAAAGTGACTTACTTTGCATTTTTAATGTACACATTTTTACATTTTTGTCAGTTCTTGCTTTCGCTGGGAATCGAACCCATGATCTTGGCGTTGCTCTACAGGTTGAGCTGCAGGAAAGCTTTTTTAACATTAAAGTTTGTAAAACAAATCTTACTCAATCCTTAAGCATTTCTCAAAGTAATAAAAACCTTCGGGGCGGTTAAAAAGGAAACGGGGCGGCAGTGGCTCAGTGGTTCATGTAGGTTGTCTACAAACCAGAAGGTTGGTGGTTCAATCCCCGGTTCCACCTGACCAAGTGTCGAGGTGTCCATGAGCAAGACACCTAACCCCAACTGCTCCCGACGAGCTGGATGGTGCCTTACATGGCTGACATCGCCGTCGGTGTATGAATGGGTGAATGTGAGGCAAAATGTAAAGCGCTTTGGATAAAAGCGCTATATAAATGCAGTCCATTTATATAAATGCAGTCCATTTAAAAACGATAGACAATCTGCATCAATAGACACAGTTTTATGTAATAGTGGCCCACAGCGGTTTAGCAGAAGAATTTCAGTAAGACAGTATAGCGTGAGTTATATTGAAGACCTTCACAATATGACACAAAACTGTGTATTTTTAACACTCTAAAGAAAATATATTCACTGATAATTAATCTTAGTTATAGGCTGTGATTCTGAGGAGCATGCTGGTCTAAATTAACTAGATCTTTTAATGGCAAGCGTTTTGCGAATCTTTGAAATCCGAGATTTGAGAAGCAGCCGTCAGTAAAATGGCGTGTTTAAGAAATTGAGGATTTGATTTCCTAACCCCCATGTAGGTGGTTAAAAATGTATTTTTTTCTTTTAAGAGACAATAACTTTATTCATTGTGCACTTTTGACTACAACTTTGCAGAACCGCATGAAAGGAAATATTCAAAAAACCATAATACAGCTCTGGAAAAAAATAAGAGACCACTTAACATTGAGAAATCATTTTTAAGAGACATTGAGAAGTCTCTTATTTTTTTCCAGAGCTGTAGGAATACTTTAATTAATTAACATCCCATTCTTCAAAATATACAACACTTTAAATTTCTCCGTTGTGTCAATTGCATTTCTTGCAGTTCAGTAAATTCATCTACCTGTCACACACGTGTTCATTTCCCTGTCTCCAACACTATACTCCAAGCGCTCGAAGGCATTCACTCGCCTCTTATATTATGCAGAAACGTTCAAGGAGAGAATGTATATTTGAGGCAGGGAAGCAAAATGTACTTTCCTGTGATCCTTTTTATCTAAAGAATCACAAACTGTCCTCCTACAGTATGTGGAGTGGAGGAGATCAGATTGAATAAAACTTTCACACTCTTTTTAAAAGGGCAAGGGATTGTAGTTTTGTTATCAGTCACGTCTGTCATTTTAGCTATCAGTTTGCTGTGATAGCTAAAATGCCATGGTAAGGAGATTGTAGATGATCTTCTGGTGACTGTTTGCCTTTGTTCTTATAGCATGGCCTCAACCGTCACTCTGTAATGGCAGCCGTTCAATGTTTCACTCCTTTCCTTTATCCATCAAAGAAAGATTGTTCGGTGCATTGCGCTTAACTGAATATCTAATGTCTTCACATTCACCATGAAAATACTGTAGAGCCTTTAATGTTTATGAGGTGATATCAAGCACTGTGACACGTGACATAGTTATTTTGATCTTCTGAGATAAAACACTTCTGCGCCCCTTTGATTGTCACAGCTTTTTCATGTTTTTATGTCAGCCTTCAGAGCGCATTAAGGGTCACGTGTTCATTACTCTCTGTCTGTGTGGGCAATTATTTTGCAGAAAGTTCACCATGCACCTTGAATTAAAACAACAGCATGACACATTATGAAATGTTCTGTAGGACAAGGGATATGAATACATATATACTATATACCTTTGATATAAGAACTTGAGCACCAAATCGGCATAATAGAATGATTGAACAAGACTGGAATAATGACTGCTAAAAATTCAGCTTATACCATCACAGGAATTAATTATATTTTTAAAACATATGGACATTTTGAATAGAAACCCATCGTCACTATATCAGCGTGCAGGGTATTCCAATGATTACAATGAGAAACCTTTGGCATCATACACAGATGCATTGGCCATGAGAACATGATGAAATTATATTGGGTTAAGATTTTGTCATTATGATATGTTGGAGTGTGAGTCTCAATTTAATTAGCCTGATTATGCCTGACAATTTCATTGGCTCTTGTGTGTCTTGTGACCAATGAGCCCGATCTCACGAAAATGCATATAAATGGTACGAGTTTGCAATCTCGTGGAATGTATACGGCAAAATGAGTTTTGGCGTGCGTATGGTATGAGGTTTTTCGCATGCATATGATACGCACTTTATGGCGTATTATACTGTACATACCCAGAAATTTTAATATTCCGATCTAATATGATTTCTGACCTGTAAGGTTGGCAGAATAATAATCATACACTGTTTGATAATAGGCCAGAGGAGAACTGGCACCGCGACTGAGCCTGGTTTCTCCTAAGGTGTATTTTTCTCCATCATGCTCTGGTGGATATTTGCTTGGCTTGATCAAGTTGGGGACACTAAAATTATGATCTAAGTAATTCAACTAAGCATAAAAATAAAATGCATTAATTAGGTCTTATTTAATTCTATAAACTATAATACTGATTTGCCAACATTGTTGCTCTATGATAAATAAAAAAAGCTGATAACATCACTTTTTTCTCAAGAATGACTGTACAGCCAAATCAAATTTTGTTGCAATATTGTCCTGTTTAACACTGTGACGCGACTTTATAACAATCGTCATTGTAAAAGCGCTATATAAATAAAGTTGATTGATTGATTGATTATTTGATTGGCCGACAGACCAACTGACAGACTGATCGATTGACAAGCTGGCCATTGCCATCTTGCCAGCGCAACACCGTGTGTCACGTCTGGATAACAGAAAATTGGGCAAAGAGGTGGGATGTGGGTGGAGCTTAGGTGACTAACAGACAGCTGATAAATGGCTACCCACCTGCCACTCAAAGTAACCAGCACCTTAATTGTGCAGAACTTTAAGGCTTTATAATAATAATAGATTTTATTTATAATGCACTTTTCATTCCGAAGAATCTCAAAGTGCAACAAAGGGGGGGGGGGGGGGGGGGGGGGGGGGGGGGGGGGGGGGGGGGGGGGGCATATAGACCAAAACCACAATTTGTACCAGGCTGTAAATATATATATATATTTTTTCTGCTGTAAAGTTGGGAATTTTAACATGGGGCTCAATGAGATTCTGCTCCCTTCTGGAGCCTTTGGAGGAATTGCAGTTTAAGTTACTTCCGTATTGGCTTCAACAGAAATTGGGGGAGGTTGCCGTTTGGTAAAATATCATTGGCTCTTGCGTGTCTTGTGACCAATTGCGTCATTACGCCAGCTCTGATTGTAAAATGTCACTGGCTCTTGTGTGACTGATTGCGTCATTGGGTGCGTTTACATGCACACCAGTAAGCTGATAACTCAAAAAATCAGCTTATTGAAATAGTCAGTTTTCCCCGTTTACATGCAAACCAGTAAACGGACAATGCAAGTAAACTACGTTTACATGACTTTATTAATAAACCAAGTTATTTCCTTATAGTGACATCAAAAAATAATAATGTCCGCATCTGAGAGAGTTTTTTAAACGTTACGTCAGTTCTGATGTTAAATAAACCACGCACTGTGTCAGTGGGAGATTTACGGCCCATATTATCCCTCATGCAGTTCCAGATGCAGCGTTGTGACTGAACCTCTTCTTCTTCTGCTGCATGAGAAGAGAACGCATCTTTACAATTTTCTGGGTCTTAAAAGAGTCTGCGTTTGTGATACATGTCCTTATTTCATGCAAAACGCTAGCTCGCTCTGTCTGGATGCATTTAAATCTGTTCTAAATTTGCTTTTTGTCTATCTATCATCTTTTTACCTATCACACATGCGCACTTCAATAAGTCGACAGAATCAGCTTTGACCGCGACTCTGGAAGACTTGGAGTTAAGCTTTTCTCTGAGAAAATAACAAAGAACGGCACTGAAGTCATTCTTAAAAAGTGAAGATGTGTTCGGAGTTCTGCCGACCGGATACAGCGACAGTTTTATCTGTCTGGTTGGTGTAGCGCTATCCTATCGTGTGCAGAGGGAGTTTGAAAGACAACTGTTTATCCCGCCCCTCGGATTGAGCCCTGTCTATGGTGAGTTTCCAGACCAAACATCTTGATGTGGGTCTGGCTTGTCAGGCTAATGTCACGCCCGGATAACAGAAAATTGGCATAGAGGCAGAACGGGGCAGAGCTTAGGTGACACAATGACTAACAGACAGCGTATAAATGGCTATCCATCTGAGCGATTAAAAATTAAGATCAACTCTGTTCTTTACATGAAGATATCATATGACTTAAGAAGACTTGGAATGCAACATGAGTTGATACTTTTATACTGTTTCGGGTTAGTGTTTGCAATAAATACCTGTGTGACTGTACATTATTTGACGGTTACATTTTATATTGTTTAGAAGTGGATAGGTTTAGGGTAGGAGTGGGGTTAGTTGATACAATATATAAAAGTGGGCTTTATATTAATAAAATCATGTCTGCTTTTACAAATGCAAAGAATCAAATGCTTCTTGATCTGACATATTGGGCAAACAAAGTACCCTGCACAACGATATAGTGATGCCTAGGGGCACCTTTGCCTAGAGGCGTCTTTATTGCAATATGGAAAGCACTTGACCATGCTTCGGATTTCAATACCTTGGGAGTGAGAATGGGTTGCAAAAATTTTGCCAACCCCAAGCTTTTAAATGATAAATGATGATGACTCTGTCTAATACCATGCTTATTATTAGACACTTCTCACATTTCACATAAGGCTGTTGTTAGGCACATTGTGAATACTCCCTGAAAAGCACCTGAATGTCAGTTTAATACATTGCAAAAAGCAAAGTGGCTGGGATCTTTTTATTTTTTCATTAAAACCCAAGATGTTTGTTGCAGTTCTCCCATAAGTCCGCTGTGAAGAGTGTCTGCTGGACAGCCCTATCAGTTTGACTGACAGTCCTTCCCAAACAGCCAACACAAAAAGAAAGCATGAGTGAATGGGTTGCCAATACCGCAGATTACTTCGTTTATCACCAGCCGTCTGATTACACACAGGCCCATTGCCACAGTGGGGTGAGCCCGTTTTTGGACACACATTAAATGAAGCGGGTGTCCTGTGATCGTCAAGAATGCTGAGATACATAGTGACTTTTTTAGGCCAGCTTTATTTTTGAAGGAAAATCCAGGACAACCTATAACCATTGAAGTTTTGTGTTGCATCTTTAGAGACTGCCAATCAAACATTTGTTGAGACTGTTTAAATCTTTCTTACGGTTTTCTCATGTATGTGGATGTTAATTAAGCGCGCTGTGTGTTTTGTGACAGCATCTATAGTAATTGATTTTATGTGACCTTAACCTGGGGGTCTAGTAGAGGAATTGATTGCTCTTATTGATAATCTGTTTGGTGTTGGTTTGAGTTCATATGTATATTATTTTATATGTGAATAATTTATAACATGCCACTAGGAACCAGGGTTGTGTACCTTTCAGAATTTGTGTGTGTGTGTGTGTGTGTGTGTGTGTGTGTGTGTGTGTGTGTGTGTGTGTGTGTGTGTGTGTGTGTGTGTGTGTGTGTGTGTGTGTGTGTGTGTGTGTGTGTGTGTGTGTGTGTGTGTGTGTGTGTGTGTGTGTGTGTGTGTGTGTGTGTGTGTGTGTGTGTGTGTGTGTGTGTGTGTGTGTGTGTGTGTGTGTGTGCTAATTTCACAGAATACTCTGTTGAATTGCTATGGATTTGAATTCAATGAATTCATTTTCCGGTCATTCTAATTCTAATACTACTTTCCATTTCCAATTCAAGACTTAACACTATTTAGTTCATCTGTGAATGTAAGAGTTAGGCCTAAAAATTGTAAATTAATACCAAAAGTGAGAATAATTCATACCTGAACATCATAAATATTTCTACAGTTCTACATTACTCACAGACAATGATTATTTTTTTCTTTCCTTCTGCTGGCTAAAACTATAAGATCAGGATGATTTTTGTTTCTTTTTCTAAATTCTAAATTTTCTAAATTCCAAATTCAATAGATTGTCTTTATTTGTCTTTGTCTTGTTTATCCTCTCTTCTGCTGATGTTATCAGGTATTATATCTCTTCTATTCTGCTCCTCAATGGCAGCTCAGTCCGATACCAGTGCCAAAAAAAGAGCCCCACACAGAAGGAAAGAAAGGCAGAGCCTTAAGAAATCTCTCTGTCCTCCTCTCATATCTAGCCTCTCTCTTGTCACCAGCCCTCAGGGTGGCCGGCTTGGCCGAGCCTTGCCAAAATATTGTTCTTCTTGACGAGATGGCCTTGTCAGCCTTTCACTCGTTATATCTGTCAAAGTCAGTTCCTCTGAGTGTGTACGTCCAGCACTTAGCACTTAAACTGTACGTTTCGCCTTTACTGACCCTGTTTAAACTAACTGTAGTATGCATTTTTTATTTAGCTGTGCAATCAAATTAAAATTGATATTGTGATGTGGCCTTACGCTATTATTAAACTGCATATGTTAAGATTTAGTTAAAGGGGTCATGAACTGCATTGTTTTATTGTTTTAGAAAGTTTCCTGGGGTGCACTGTTAGCATGGTTTTTATCATCATTGACTGCTAAAACATCATTATTGACTGCTGTCACTTTAAGATATGACGCTGCCAAACATGACGCAGACACGCATCTCATTTTCCTACATCTCTTTAAGTGCATTTAAGACGTTATTTAACTAATTTAAGACTGCTCTTATTAGAATACTCAACAAAGCGGGCATTTTGGCATAATTATGCGTTATTGTTTGTTCAAGAAAGTAAGACAATTTGATTCTGGCGTGCTGTCTGTGCGCATGTAGCCTGGATGCCAGCCGAACTTAGCCCCGCCCACAACATTTTTAGGTCGGGTGGTTCGGTCTGGACTCGATCCATAGAGGTTATTATGCCTGAAAAAAAAACTGTTGTAACAGTTGTAAACACGAGAGCATTCTTCTTCAATGAGGAAGTCTGGCGTCACTTCATTTGTTTCTAGGCAGACCATTAAAGAACGCAACACATGCGCCTTGGAGACATCCTGTAGAATTCAACCAATCAGATGATGACTTTGAAACTCCTGAAGTGTTTCCAGAAAAGTGTGCCATATGCATCAGACATTTAACAATCCGTGGGTGTGATGTCTGAGGCTCAGACTATAAAAGCTGCAGCTGTTTCAGTGTGATTGTGTTAAATGTTTATCATACTGTTGTTCAAATTGCAATTACTACATTTGTCAAAATAATCTATTCACTTTTACCAGTATTTGCAGCCTACTTGACACTCCAGAACATAAACAATTCAAGACATAAATAAATAATAAAAATGGTTATACTCCTTACGGCTCAAGGCAAACTGAGAAGAAGAGAGAGATTGTTCTGTTGCGGTTTTAGAAGAGTGATAATAAGACCCTGAGCTGTTTTAATGTCACTGTCACCTCCAGCCCGAAGAGAAGCCCCATCCGCGTCTACCGGCAGGTAATGAGCTCCTCAAAGGTGCATCAGCGCCTGCGAAAGTGAGAAATCAGAGATAAAGGGACAGGGGTAAGGAAGGAGAATAGAAAGAACCTGTGACAGGAGAAAAGAGAGTGTGGAAATCAAATTAGAGGTGAAACGGGAGGTAGACAGCTGGAGAAGATGACTTACTTTATGCAGCACTACTAAGACACAGAAAGAGACAATAACAATGAAGACGAAAAAAGAGAGGATAAAAAAAATAACAGGAAAAAGGACAAAACACTAAGGCAAATGCAAAGTTTTTACTTGCACATCACACTGGGAGAGCCTGAATAATAGCCTGCCAGCCAGTTGTAAATTTGTCATTGCAACAACTCATATGTATATCCAGCAGCAGGTAGATTGTTATTGAATGCGCTGCCTGTGAAATTCTCCAGCGAGATGTTAGGTGGTCAGGCGCAGCATGAGAGAGAGAGAGAGAGAGAGAGAGAGAGAGAGAGAGAGAGAGAGAGAGAGAGAGAGAGAGAGAGAGAGAGAGAGAGAGAGAGAGAGAGAGAGAGAGAGAGACGACTTTACAGCCCACTGCGTTCACACGTCCATTTCTGCAGCGCCATAACTTGACAGCAATGGCACTGGCCCTGCCCTTAAAGACCGGAATCAGTGACCTTCGACTGAAGCAGAGACTGAAGCCGGGTGTGTATTTGATGTACAGCGCATGTAGAGTGATGTACTTTGAGAACAGAGAGGCAAGTCAGCACACAGAGACCCTGATCTGCTGCTGTTGCACTGATCCGGGCCGCTCACAGGGCATCAATAAAAGCTAAAATATCTCATGTTTCTCTGCTGTGGTGCACAAAATAAAGAAAAAGAGAGAGACCAAAATAATTCAGCTGATTTTAGGGTTATTTTAGGTTAATTAATGTTGCAAGGGCAGGTTTTTTTTTTTAATCATCACAAAATATTTTCATCATGCATTTTTTTACGTGATATGTAGTTGTTATATTCATACACTTAAAGGAATAGTTCACCCAGAATTTTTTATGTGATGTTTATCTGCATACCCCCAGGGCATCCAAGATGTAGGTGTCTTTGGTTTCTTCAGTAGAACACAAATGAAGATTTTTAACTCCAACCGTTGCACTCTGTCAGTCATATAATGCATGTCAATGGGGTGAGCCGCGAGCGTGTGATCACTTACATCACGGTCAAATTACGCGATATGGTGTACGCTACGCGCGAGACATCACTTCCGCTGCTTGTATCCCATTGAGATATGCCATATCCTGTACATTTGACCAGGACAAGTTCTGTTCGGTTTCTCACACAAATCGATCGTTTTGTGTCTTAAGACATAAATGTGTCGTCAAGAGCCTCAGGGTTTAAGGGTTAGTTCATCCAAAAATGAAATGATGTCATTAATGACTCATTCCACACCCATAAGACCTCTGTTCATCTTCGGAGCACAGTTTAAGATATTTTAATTTAGCCCGAGAGCTTTTCTGTTCCTTCAGTAAAAGTGTATACACACTTGATTGATTGATTCATAATTCAGACTTTCAGCAGTTTGGCAGTTTGACACGTGATCCAAATCATGAATCAATCCGCTGATTCATGACCGTTTGAATCTTTATCTGAGGTTTGAAAACAAACGCGGAAGAGAAGACAATGCTGAATAATGTTGAAGTTTTTGTTATTTTTGGACCAAAATGTATTTTCAATGCTTCAAGAGATTCTAATTAACCAACTTATGTCACATATGGACTACTTTGATGTTTTTTTTTATTACCTTTCTGGACATGGACAGTAAAGTGTGCATACACTTGCTAAATAAAAAATATCTTAAACTATGTTCTGAAGATGAACGGAGGTCTTACAGGTGTGGAACGGCATTAGGGTGAGTCATTAATGACATACATTTCATTTTTGGGTGAACTAACCCTTTCATTTGAAATTGAAGTCCCTAAAATAATGACATCCGCAGTCTTCAGCACTGTTCCCGGGGTAGAATTCACTGTAGAATTTTTCTCCAGCCCTAATCAAACACACCTAAATACTAATCAAGCCCTTCAGGGTTGCTTGTAAAATCACTAGCCAGGTGATTGAAGCGGGTTAAAAATAATACAGGACAGTGGCTACACAGGAGCAGCCTTGAAGAATTTACAGCATCTTCTATGCCTGTTTTATTATTATTATTTCTTAAATAATTATCCAATCGATAAAATTGGCCTGTTAATGTTAATGAGCCTTCAAGCTGTTTTTATTAATGCCGCAATTCTAGACCCACCTTCAGACAGGACTGCATTTCATCTGATCTGATTAGATTTACCAGTGTGGTTTTCAAAGTGAATCAGGGTCCCATACATCACACAAAGTGGATCAAACATGCAGATATGAATGCAGGTGGCCGTCTAAACCGATTTCAAATGGAGAGAGATCAAACCTGCTTTTCCTCTGTGTCATTCCTCTGGGCTGCCTGGACGTGTCAAGTTTTGCTTCAAAGTAAATCACGCAGGCCACTTGAGAATGGTTTTATGGCTTGTACTAAATATCTATGTGCTAAATGCTGCGTTTGTGTGATGCTTTTCAAAGAATGTGGATATTTTGAACAGTTTTAAGAAGCTCTGGCACAGATAGTGGAGTGCAGGGTTGTGCTATTCAGAATAGAATTGAGAATGCTTTTTAAATTCCAATTTATTTTGAGTTGAGGTAGCAAACATGATATATAATTTAAATGTAAGGGCATTAAAGGTGCACTATGTAGGATTTTTGCAGTAAAATATCAAAACACCACTAGGCTTATATATTTTGTTCAGTTGAGTTCTGGAGATATCCCAAATGTTTCCAACTATTTGTAAATTGTGAGAAAATTACTATTTTAATCAAGGACCCGGGACATCTGAGGGAGTCGCCTGTCAATTGCATCATGTTACCTTCGTTTTCCGGGGGGGGTTGGCAGAAACGCTTTACTCTTAACAGTGTGCAACAAATGTCACAGCAGCCGCTGAGCGAAAGCACAGAGTAATTTCATAACATTATTTTAAAGACACTTAAATGTATCTAATATGATAAACAGAGCTGTGTTACCCCATAATCATGACCGGAAAAGCAGAAATGGCACTGACGGCTGTCCCGTCATAAAAAAAGTCCCGTTGCTCACAAGCTGTGTGTTTGTGTAACAATCACTCCAGCGGCCTTGCTCAGATCCCCAAACTCGGTCCTGCTCTGCTTCATACTACAGTAACGTTAATAATCGCATCCATGAACATGATTTCTGCCCGAGTCTTATCCTGATTATTTTCCACCGGCTGTGAGGTGAAGACCACATATCCCAAGATCCTGAGCTCAAACTTAGCATCATCAAACTACGCCTTTGTTTTGAATAGGCGCCCTCTAGCAGATGGAAAAGTTACATTGTGTATCAGGTTTTCCCGTTTTGAATGACATGATGGTGAGTGAATAATAGAATTTTAAAGGGGAAAAAATGATTTTGTGTCCTCTGGAGTGAACTCATTTTTCATGACTATATTTAGGTGAATCTATTTTGTGATATCCTTTCTTAGCGCTATAAATGATTACCCCAACTATAATTAACATCATCTAGCCACGGTCTATTAGACGCTAGCCTACCACTTTTCTTTGTCTACGTGTCTTGAATTGCCCATCACATTGTGTATCACCGCTCCTCACATTTGCAAAGTAATATGATGACCCAGAATTCCCATCAGAATGGGCAACCAGCCATAGCATGCTTCTCGCTGCTGGGCCACAGGTCATGACCATTAAACTGCACGTCCTAGTTGAGCAATGCCATCACACTTTCATTTATTCAGGAACACACGAGAGGATGAATCTGGGTTCTTGTTAGACGTGGACGGGGTGCTATTACCACCGGACCTGACGCACACACTCGCTGCGCATGTTTACTGAGATGAGAAAAAGTAGCATGATGGGTCCATTATCAGTGACCTTCTGTAGCTCTAGAGGTCTTGGTTGTGTTGTGCATCGGAGGACGGATATATTTAATAGCCCTCACTGAGAAGAACACCTTTGAGGGATGAAGGTTAAACAAATAAAGACAGAAAGGTCATTGTAGAACTTTGTAAATGTGCTTCTCTTTGGGGAAAAATTGCAGATCAGTTGGAAACAATGGTCTTTCTGATTTTAGTTTTTGTCTATTAGAAAAGTTTGCAAAAATTGTACATTTAGGGCTACAACAGCTTGTCACTGGGGCAGTAACCTTAAAAGCACGTCTTCATGCCGTTTGTACACATAAAAGGTTCATAGTAGGTACTAATACACACCTTTTAAGGGTGAAAAAGGTACAAATATTATTAACTTTTAATGGATACTTCCCAAGTGACAAGCTGTTGTACCTCTATACACTGTAAAAAAAAAATTGAACTTTTGCAATACAATCGACTTGGATGTTTAAGTGATTTCAACTTAAATTATGTTAAACTGACTTTAAAAAAATTAGTTACATCTTGTATAACTAATAAAAAAAAACAGTTTAGCATTTCTTAACTTAGTTCGATGAGTTAAAACAATGTAAAAACATATGTTGTCATAACTTATTGAACATATAATTTTTTTACAGTGTAGGTACCCCTGAGATTGTAAATGTAAAACCTGTTTCTGTTGTGCTGACATTTCATCCAGCTTCTGTATAAACACCCTACCTAATTTATGTATTGGCTCACACTGGCATTCTTGTAAATGAAGCATTTAAGCATCTAATGCAGAACGGATGATTTCTTTTGTTTATTATGCTTGTTTGAAACAATGTTTTCATGAGTCATTTTTCATAATTTAATATAGTTTTTTTTTTTTTTTCATATTGAGAAATTGGGCATTTAAAAGACCATATGCCATGAAAAGATGGACAATCTCATGGACAGAGGACAGAAAACATGTTGAATCGATGTCATGGCAGTGGCACATTTGCTGTTAGTCCGAGTCACCCAGCATGTTCACTTAAAAAATAACTGTCAGTCTGAGCAATTAACACTGTCCTTTTTTAAAGCTGCTTTGAAGCAGTTTATCTTGTCTGGTGTCCACATAAATCAGAATGGAACTGTAATAACTTGTGATTGTATCCTAGATAAACCAGCAGTCTTAGAGAGATTGCTCTAAGACTGCTGATTTATCTAGGATACAATTACAAGTAACTACATTTCCGTTCTGATTTATTTGTATACCAGACAAGATAAACTGCAAAGCAGCTTATATATATATATATATATATATATATATATATATATATATATATATATATATATATATATATATATACACTAGCGATGCATCAATGGGTCGGACGTGTCAAGTAATAAAAAATAACTTTCCAAAAATTGCGGATAGATGCACAAATCATTCATTTGCTGATTTTAATAAAGGCACAGACCTGTCATTTCAGAGTAAAACACATCAAACCTGAGCAAGATGTCAGTCAGTAACGTTTTGTGTGTGTGTGTGCACACTCATGCTTTCAGAGCACTTTCAGTTGTGTAAATTAAATCTCACACAATCATATTTATAGCTCCTAACTTAATAAAACAAGTGGTGTTCCTTCGATGAATGATTACCTAAAAAATGTAGTTCTGTATCAGAATTAAATACACATCTCTCACTTTTGCTCACATGCCATACATTACCTCTCTGTGTGCCATTTAGGTTTCCGAGCCCTGGTTCAGTCTATGCGTTTTTTTCATTTTATGATTTTTTTTTTTTTTTTTTACTTTTTGACATTTTAATTGCTTGCTTTAAAGAAATTTAATTTTGCCAAAGAAGAACTTTTGCTTTAAATAAATGTTCATTTAAAAGCAGCCTTCAGTGTAATATGTTACCATGGCATCATGCTTAACACTGAGAATTTGAATAATTGTAATGTGAGGGTTAGGTGCGGCTATCTGAATCAGAGAAAATCATAGGTGCGGGCAAATGATTTGGGTGTTTTTTTAACAGCAGATTCAGGCCACGTTAGAGCTGATCCGCACATCTTTAACATACACACATCCAAAAATACTTACTCCTGCATTGTACAGTAAGTTATTTGGGGACGTTTGATTGTTCAAACTGTTTTGGGGAAGTTAAATGGACCTTTTAAAACTCTGAAGGCATTTAGCCCTGAAGAACAGTAAATAGGCCCACAATAAATGCTGCAAATACTTTAGCTTTAACGGAACAAAAGAAAAAAAAGGTGCTGTAGCTTTTTTTTGATTTTCTTTTTGTTCAAGTCAAGATCAAAAGAAAAATATGTGTTTTCAAGTAAACTCAAGACAAAAAATTATAATAATAGTATTTCATGGCCTCTGTGTATTTCTGTTTGTGGGAAAAATTATTATTGTTTTTTATTTCCTCCAGTTTCACTATATCTCTCAATAGCGGATTCTGACTAAATTTATGTAGGTGCAGATTCTGGGTCTTGGTGCTATTTTATGATAAATATTTTGTTAGCTTTATATTCTAATCGCTGAACAAATGTAGAATACTTTTGGCAAAGGCGTTATTAACCCTGATGGTGGCGCTCTAATGTTGATTGACAAGCTTAAAGTACACAAGACAATGTGTAAAAATTAAATTCCACAAACAAGATTTCTCACAGTTTCAAAACCAAAGGACACATGGATTGGCTCCTAATGAAACACTGCTCATTCAAGTAGTAATACTTTCCACACATTCCAGATTTTTGCCGTCTGCACGGCAACACGGCTGAACTGTACACCTGTCAAATCACAGGTGGATGATGCAGTATGAATATTCCCCCAGTCACACATCTGCAATTCTGGAATGTGATAGAAGACATGCTGTTCTTCGTTTGCCACCGAGCCAAAAAATGGGAATGCTAATGTGCCGCGAGTGCAAACGTGCACGCACACATAGGTTTGATGACACTGACCTTCATCTCCTCTGGGCAAGGTAGTCGGTAGACAGCCATTTATCTTTTATTCATTCTGCCATTTCTAAGGAAGGAAGCTTTCCTGCCACGGTGGCTTGTCAAAGTAGAGGCCATTTTGTGATGTGTGGCACGCTTTGGCTGATCAGCACACATGCACACACCAGGCTCAGACATATATATATTCATATTTCTCAGTATATCACACACACACACACATTGCAGTTAGTGGTGCAGTCATGTGGAGATGGGCTGTGCATGATTTGACATCTGTCAGTAAATCTAGTTTGACAGTCTTTAAAACAAGCTGCTTTACCACAACCTTTCTTTCTCCTTCTTTTGCTTTCATTTCTGTTTCGTTTCTGCCTTTCATTATCTATCTCTTATGCTCCAGAAACATCACCGGTATTCTCACAAGAAGCCACACTGCACCACCTGAGCTACATATAACAACAAAAACATCTCAAATATTGTCAAATGCTTTTTGACAAGACTTCCCAGCCGTTGTTTCCAGCAACTGTTTTAAGTCCCTCTGCCACTTTTCTAGGACTTTCTCTGACATGATTGCTAGAATAATGTGCAGTCTGTCCTCCTCTGCTGTGTTTGCGTAACACCAAGCAATTCTTCTGCTACCTATTAGGATTGCCGAGACAGAAATATGTCTTTTTGTCTTTTTTTTATTCTTTTTTTTTTATTTATTTATGGACATAATGATTCAGCTGTTTAAACATATACACTAGCCGTTTTATAATCATATATGTACTAATACTAATGCATTCTCTTCTTGTGATGAGGAAAGTCATCTAAAATCATAGATCATATAAAAGATCAGTTCAGTACAACCGTTCCAGCCTGTATGCTAGTGTACTCTCTCTGCAAGTTACATAGTTTCACCAGTTGGTAGTCTTCGTGAGTCATTGAATCATTTGTTCAAATCATTAGGCCAGATCATTTGGAATTAAAGTAACGCTCTACTGCTGTGTGTTGTTCGGAGATGTATGGCAGTTCTGTTTTGATACAGACGTTTTGTTTGGAACTATTTGCTTCGACAGAACAAAACAGACAAAGTGACCAAGACGGCAACATAGTGTTGGCCCAGATCTGGCCCACATCTGGTACGTGTGGATTCTATGTGTACCAGATGTGGGCCGTATCTGGGCCAGCCCGATGCTGCTGTCTGTAAACAAGCAATATTGTATCTTATATGTCATGTATTCAGAACCGTATGTACAAAAAAAAAAAAATTCAGCTCTCCAATTGAAAATCTACATTTTTCAGTTGGGCAAATTGAATTTAAGCAAATTAAATTGCATCAATTTACAGAAATTAAATTTGGACAACTGAAAATTGTAGAAAAAATTCAATTGTGGCCTAAATTTTTTAAATGTATTATTATTACAGAAATCTGTTGTATCTACCTTATACCTAACATAACATTGGCCTTCATATTCTTTTTTTATTTATTTTTTTATTTTATTTTATTTTATCGTAACCATAAACACATTGGTTTGTTGCTGAAATAGTTTCTGTACTTTGTATTTTATTTATCTATAGTCTCACACATTCATAGAAAATAGCTTACTTCTGCATTGCAAATTTTTACAAGATATCAGTTTTTGTTTGACCGTAGGCAGGTATTCACAGTAATACTGATATTAATAAAAACAACAGTAATATAGTACTTGTGCTTGATTTATATTGATTCTGTCTATATACACATACTGTACAGACATATTTTTTAGTATATTTGTACTATTTAGTTATAATCTTGCTTAAAATATCATTGGAACCCTATTTCTGGCTATCTAAAAAGCCAAATTAAATAATTTATATGAATGTTTCAAGGATTATATATATATATATATATATATATATATATATATATATATATATATATATATATATATATATATATATATATATATATATATATGTTTTTCACACAGTTTACTGTGATTTACAAAAATGCTGTAAAGGACTGATGTATCAAATATGATGCATTAAAGGTCCCGTTCTTTGCGTGCTTTCAAAGCTTTGATTATGTTTACAGTGTGCAATATAACACGAGTTTATGTTTCGCGTGTAAAAAAAAACAGTATTTTTCACACAATTTACTTATCTGTACAGCGCTGTTTCCTCTGTCCTAAAAACGGCCTGATGATTTCCTTGTTCTATGAAGTCCTTCCTTCAGAAACACGTAACAAGTTCTGATTGGGCCAGCGGTTCCCGTGTTGTGATTGGACAGCAGCTTAGCGCACTTTGCCCGGAAAGGTCCCGCCTCTTACCATAACGGGGAGATGCAAGTGCTGAATGCGCGCTCCTCTCCATTTTGTTTTGAATGTTTCCAGTCAAGAGTTGTCAGGGAACACACAGGAAAATCACAGGCAGCAGGCTAAGAAATAGGATCCAAATGTAGGGGAAATTTAATGACAAAAAAACAATACAGATCAAAAATCGGGAACAAAATAACACTGAGCGAACGGAGAACAGGGAACGGGGAACGGGGAACGGAGAACGGAGAAAGGGGAATGGCGAATGAGGAACGGGAAATGGGGATCGGGGAACGGGGAACAGGCAACGGGGAACAGAGAACAGGGAACGGAGAACGGGGAACGGGGAACGGAGAACGGGGAACGGAGAACGGGAAAAGGGGAAAGGGGAATGGGGAATGTAGAACAGGGAACGGGGAACGTAGAATGGGGAACAGAGAACGGGGATGGGGAAGGGAGAATGAAGAACAGAGAATGGGGAACAACTGCAGCACTGAGGTATATATGCACATGGAAATCAAGGTTAACAAGATAACTAGAGGGAGTGGCTAATAGGAACAACTGAGGAAAACTAATCCTGAAGAAAAGATAAAAATAACTACAAAATACCACAGGTACAGGACACATAGATACACACAATGCATAGATAAACTTTAACATAAAAGTCCCACAGAGTGCCAGACACAGGCCAGATGTGACAAGATTGCATTCAGAATCATTATTGACATTATTGTCATTTTTCATCCCTGTATCTGGTAGAATGTGATGCTTACATCACCAGGGTTGAGGTTTGATTCACGGGAATGCCGGATTTCAAAGGCTTTGCTTCGAATGCACTAATAATTAGTAACACATTTTATTCTTTAACTATAAACCTTTGAGATGCATCATCTCATTTTCAAGGGGGTCCTAAAATAATACAAAAATTAACATCTGATTAAAGTGCTTGCCAAATGTATAAATGTAAATGCCTTTGGAAATCTTGAAAGGTTTGTCTGATTCTTCTTGTGAGATGCACAAAATCTGCAAATTCTCATAATTTATTTACATGACAGACTTGTTAGATTTTCTCACATGACCATTTGTGAAAGGCTCTTCATATTGCCACAGTATCGATGAATTAGTAATGCTGCAGAACCGCAAATCAATCTCCATATACACTGATCTGACTACTATTTCTTTCACAGATGATAACTGTCGTCTGGGAGATTATAAAAAATTGAAGACCAAGATATTGGACTTAAACGCTCAGAGGTACTTGACCTCTGGTAACCATGGCAGCCATGAGAAGGATATGGCAACTAGGAAGCATCTGGTGGACATGATGTTCAAGCGCTTTGATGCAGATGGCAACGGAAGAGTTGACAGCAGCGAGCTCTCACAGGTAAGACAGAACAAGAGCATAACAAAATCACTCTTTTCTTTCAACCGTTTAATTGGCTTTGCAATTAAGTGATGTCTTTTGACCTTAACGTGCATCTGCCCTCTTAATGACCATTTTCAAACCAACATAATTGTAATATACATTATAAAGCAATAAACAATAAGGATGGATCGGGGACAGAGTCAGAGTGTTTTGGGCCTGTTGAGTGAGCTGTCGTTTATCATTTTAATCCTTTGCTGTGATAATCTTTCATGCATGTTTTATGCCTTACAAATGAAAACATCTGGGATTATATATATATATATATATATATATAGATATATATATATGTATATATATATATATATATATATATATATATATATATATATATATATTTTGAACAATATTAAGGAATTATGCTGAATTAAACATGTTGCCAAGGTAACGTCTAGCAGATAACATATTCGCTCCTGGGCAAAAAAACAAAACAAAAAACAAGCCTACAACAAGCCCAGAATGGCTAAACACTAAGATTTTAATTGTCTTAACCACAAATTATTTGTCAGGAAATTAGCTACATTTAAGCAAATTCACTACTTAAAAAGCCCTCGCTGTCTCAGAAAAAAAAAAATCAAAGGCAGAATGTAGTTTTTGGCAGAAAATGGGAAGTTGTGTGTAGAGTGATGAATCATGATGAAACACGTGTTGTATGGTAATGCTCCAGAGCATTGTACTAAAAAATCTGAGAAGAAATATAATAATCGCATCCCTACTACAGTGAAAAATGGTGGAAGATGTGTCATTGTGTGGGGAGCCTTTTTAGCTGCTGATATCGGTGAGCTATACTTCACTCTGAAAAGTAATTTAATGCTTTGGAGTACGGGAGAATATTGCAGAATGGCTTGCTTCCCAAAAGTTGTTATCTAAAGAGTTATGATCAGATTCTCCTACCTAAATTGCAATGACAACCAAAAAGTGGCTTCAGAACAAGTTTTGGCCTGGTCAGAGTCCAGATTTAAACCCTATAGTGGATTTGTGGTTTCACAATAAACTCAAATGAACTGGGAGAGATTGTTTAGCTATTCATAAACTGTTTGACGCCATCAACATGGGTGGAACAACATCGAGTCTTCCTCCTGTAAAAAGCTGTCTGCAAGTTCACCCACTCTGCTTAAACGTTTAAAGAAAACAAAGGGGAAGGTATCTAATTATCTGTGCAGTTCTTGCTCATTTCCTGTCCAGTGATTTGTGAATAAAATGGTTACATTTTGTTTTTTATTAAGAAAACCCAAAACATAACTATCTTCATGACATTCTCCCCCTGTGTATCTTTCTTTCATCTTTAGAACACAAAAGAAGATATTTTAGATATTTTGAAGAATGTTTATAACTTAACAGTTTTTTTTTTTTTTTTTTTTTTTTTTTTTTGCATTGGTCTTCAGAATATGTTTCTTTTTTATTTTTGTTGTTGAATTTGTTTTTGAATTTGAACTATTTTAAGTTTAAAAAAAAGGGGAAATAAATTATGAAGTCCAATCAAATTCTGAATACATATTGTTTTGGTTTATTTACAATAGGCTTTATCTATTTATTTTTTTACCTGATCTGATATGCTATGGGAATGGCTGGGGATAACTTTTACCCATATTTTATTGCATTCATTTAAAAAGGCAAATGAGCAGGCAAGCTTGTCTCTATTTTTTAATAACTCGTTCATAACGGATCCCAGGTCAGCTGTGCTTTATCTTGTCCTGAGGCAGAAAGATTACACCTGTCCATAGAGATAGTGTGCATAGCAAAATGAGCAAAATATGAATTTATTCATATTTCTCCTGAGAGAAAACTCTGAACGCACTTTCACTCCCTGTTACAGGCGTAAGCCATTTCAATTTCATTGTGCAATATTTTCATGTCATTTGCATATTTCTTCATTCTCAGTGGAAGAAGAATAGATCTCTTTTCATGCATGGCAGATCGAAGACAATGTAAAAAGTGAAAATTTGGACCGGTCCTGAATGCAAACGCTTGGCCTTTTGACATGAAGCCACTGCAAGGTTGAAAAGGTGATGAGGAATAGGAACATATAGTGAAATGCCTTGCAGCGAAATCAAAACATTCTGCTCTAATAGAGCAATTAAACTCCATTAGTATTCTTCTCAGGTAGGTCTTCTGGTACACCTGGAATGATCGTCATGCAGAAAGTACAGTGACAGTCCATGAACCCTTTCTGACTTATTGAATGAGTATTGTAATTGATGTCATATATAATACATTGTGCCATTCTGGAAACCACTTAAAGGGATAGTTCACCCAAAAATGAAAATGTGATGTTTATCTGCTTACCCCCAGTGCATCCAAGATGTAGGTGTTTTTTGTTTCTTCAGTAGAACACAAATGAAGGTTTTTAACTTCATCTGTTGGAGTCTGCCAGTCATAATGCATGTGAAGGGGTAACAATTCTGTGAGAGTAAAAAAAAAAAACATGCTTAGAAAACGTGCACAAAAACCCTGCTGCTTGTGACGACACATTGATGTCTTAAGACACGAACCGATATAATATATATATAACCGATCGGGTATATATATAGAGAGAGAGAGAGAGAGAGAGAGAGAGAGAGAGAGAGAGAGAGAGAGAGAGAGAGAGAGAGAGAGAGAGAGAGAGAGAGAGAGAGAGAGAGAGAGAGAGAGAGAGAGAGAGAGAGAGAGAGAGAGAGAGAGAGATAGAGATAGATAGATAGATAGATAGATAGATAGATAGATAGATAGATAGATAGATAGATAGATAGATAGATAGATATTTTCATGTCTTAAGACATCAATGTGTCGGCACGACAAGCAGGGTTTTTGTGCATGTTGTTTAAGCATGTTTTTTTTACTCTCATAGAATTGTTACCCATTCACATGCATTATGACTGGCAGACTGCAACGGTAGGAATTAATAAAATCTTGTGTTCTCCTGAAGAAACAAAGACACCTACATCTTGAATGCACTGGGGGTAAACATCACATTTTAATTTTACATTTTAATGCAAAATAATTGTAATGCATTTAATGCAAAGCCTTTAAAGGGATAGTTTATCCAAACAATTTAATTATCTCATGATTCACTCACCCTCAAACCATCCTAGGTGTATATGAAATTCTTCTCTGAGACAAATACAATTGGAGTTGTATTAAAAATTCCTTAGCATTAGTGAATTGTTGCCTGAAATTTGAAACCAAAAAAGTGTATCCATCCATATAAAAAAAAAAATCCACATGGCTTGAGGGTGAGTAAATAATGGGGTAATTTTTATTTTTGGGTGAACTATCCCTTTAAAATATACAGTATAAATACTACATAATTGTATATCATGGCCTCAAAGCGTATTTGGAGGCTTAAGGCACTTTAAATGTGTGTATCACTGCATCTGATGCAAAATATCAAACAATGTTCAAACAAGCCATGCTCATAAACTCTTTTTCCAGAAATATATCCTGTATTTCTGTGCATCTCGAAGTGTTTATGTTTAAAAGTGATAGAATAAATACATGCCTAAAGCTATTCTGAGATTTCATTTAGCACAGTGGATCTAATGTGGAGAGTCGTTCATTATGGAAAACCTTGCTGACATCGCCTAAAGCATGCGGCATGCAGATCAGAGTGGTACATCGACAAATGCCAGCATTTGAAAGTTCGCTTGTTTGTATGGGTTGTCTTCGTAGTGAATCAACACTGCAAAGCAAAAGAGGTGAAAGTGAAGGTTTTGAGTCGGTTTCTGTGCTGGTATCAAGTCTCTATAAGAGGATTAGAGTTTGCAGCAGATAATAAAAGGACAGGATTGAATCCGAACACGCAGGTGACTGGTTTTGGTCATATAAGTCAGTTTGAGTCAGTCTCAGCACTAGGTATGCCAAAGCATTCATGATATGTTTCTAAGATCAGGTCTATACTATGTGCTGTTTGCATTACTTTCAGTAATATATTGAATCCAATGACCACCCGTCACCAAGTTAATTATGATTGTTCATATCGCATATGCTCAAGGCATTTTCCAAATCTAAACTGTAATCCACAGTGAATCTAACCCCTAACATTTATTATCAACAATCCCTCCAGCTTTCTTTCTCTGACTGTAATTACCATCAGATATTTCTGGCATGGATGAATGTATGATTTTACAGTAATCCCTCATGTTTTCCAGCATAAGGCTGTTATAAAATCTTCTGGATGTTTGCCAGTCGACAGGATTCACAATGTCTGATGCAGATAGGAATCACATCTTTAATTATTCAGAATGGTACACTAGAGCAGTGGTTTTGCTTCAGGATGGAGATTTTACAGCAGACGTCATGTGAAGGCCCAAGACGGCACCAAAACTGTGTAAACAAACATGTCCTTAATTTCGAGCACCGTTTGTTAGTATTTCCTTGAGCTACATTCACTGCACAAAGCACTTTTGCTCTGGTAAGCATTTTAAGTGAAGTTAATAAACGTAATGTCGGGAGGAGTATGCCCATATAACCTTTCAATTAATACCGAGGTATACAGCCAGCAGCTTACCTCTTCCCCTTTTTAGTTCCTGCAGCATCCCTCCTCCTCCCCTGCTCCTCCTTTTGTACAATATTGTACACCACACTGATGGTGGTTGAGGAGAGATCCCTGACACGAGTGTAAAGCGCTTTGGGTGTACAGTAGTACATATGAAAGCACTATATAAATGACTCATTCATTCATTCTTTTATTTCATTCAATTTTGTCTGTTATAGGGGGGCAATCGGAGCTTGGGTAGAATATCCTCTCCGAGCCCCTCTATAGCAGACAGCAAGCCAAATCTGTTTACCACTTTCACTAAGATTATATGGGCACACAAACTCGTGAAAGTGTCATACAGTAGCTGCTGCTTTGGATTTAATCTCTAATGTTTCGACCTTTAATCTTGTCATGCAGGTCATCAAGCAGGAAGGTCTGAGCAGGACGGCATCAGAGTGCACCCTTTTTGACCTGTTCAAATATAATGACGTCAACGAGGACGAACACCTAACTAGAGAGGAGTTCTACGCAGCTTTTGGTGAGTGTTGGGTTTTGACAAAGTGATGAAAGTGAACAAAGCTGAGAGGAATGTTTTAGCTGCATAATTAGCACCGTCATGGCTGAATGCATATTCAGTAACTGTGACACTTGTTTTCTGTGTCATTTGTTAATAGCACAATGGATAATTACAGTATTTTCATAAAGAAACCGAATGCATGTCCGGGTTACAGTTTTAATTTCATGGTGCAATATTTTCATGTTTGGATATTTGTTAATTTTTCATTAATGATTAAATGCATGAGGAGGTTAACTATTCTAGTACTGAGTCCGACTGGATATAATGAACGTAATGACTTGGAGTTCAGTCGAGAAACACAAATTTAGTCAAGTTGAAAGTGTCAACTTGATGGATTTTTGTTGTTGTTGACCATTTTTTTTATTCTTTTGACTGATTCACCTGACTCAGTCAATTGTTCACAAACTGCAACTACTGAGGACTTTACAATAGGAAGACGTGTTGTATATATCTCTTGTGTATATTATTTTGCATCCAGCCATATTTTTAATATGTAAGTAGTGGCATAGTGCCACCATTTGAGTTTTGCAGATAAAGCATATTTCTGCCTTGTTGTCCATTCCAAAGTAAAAGCTTATTCTGACATTTTTTTAATCAACATATACATTTCATGTTTTACCAATATATATATATATATTTTTTTTAGAGGTCACACTTGGTAGGTTTGGTTAGATTAAAAACAAACTCTGATGCGATTGTTCTGTGGTTCATTTGAATAAGTGTGAACACTGCCATCTAAACCCTGCAGTGCACCAAAACAAGTGGACCAAGAAACACTGTTTTTCAAACAAACTCTGTTGCGGTTTAACTGGAATTTGACGTCTAAACGAGCTAAAAGCAGGATGTGGTGTCGCAAGATGCAAGCCCTTAAAAGGACAGAAGGCTCAAGAATACCTTTGAGTTAATTTGAGTTTATAAAATGAAGGAAATTCATTTAAAGGGGTGGTTCTGTAGGTTTTTTTCTAGACTTGGTTGGTTTTATGGGGATTTTTCCTATATTTGACCTTTATTCCACACCGCTGTCTCCACTGTCCTTTGAACGGCTCGTCTGCTTCCTTCTTCTGTGAAGCCCATCCCTCTGAAAAATGCAATAGTCTTAGATTGGTTAGATGGCCAAATGTAGTTTCATGTATTTTTATTGGCTGAAGTGCCAAGCAAAGGTTGTCTGGAAACGCATTGCCCCTTACTATTACGGGCAGAAGTCCAATCTAGGGCAGTGTTTATGTTAATAACAAGGGTTTATGATGTCACCAACCCGGGAAGTAGCTCATTGTAGTCCAAACCGGCCGTTTTTATAGGCAATAAACTGCCATAACTATAAAAAAACAATATCTCCGTTTGCATTGAACTTTCAGGGCTGTAACTTCGCAGATACTGTTTATGCTCAAGCAGCAACATTACACACTCACTAAAGTTAAAAAAGTGAAATCGCATGCAACCACCCCTTTAATAAATAGAAACTCAAAATATTATTGTATCTGAAACACATCAATAAAAAAAAGTGATAAATCATAAACATTTGGCATGTTTCACTGCATTATTACTAATAAAACACAAGTACGCAATTTGCTTACAAAATATTTCAATACTTAATAAATTTTAAGGAAACCAGGTAACTTACTTTTTAAATATTTTTTCAAGTGTGCACAATGGGTGCATTTAGCCTAGCACACAGCGTTGTTTTGAATGTTTGCAAAGTTTCATCGCAAAATATGTCATAAAAGCCATTTGTGATGTTTTGTTTCCTTTATTTCAGTGTTTAAAATGGCAATGCAAACGCCACCAAGAGAACCAAACTACAAGTGTAAATAAACCTTTAAAAACGTTTAGTACGGTGTTGAAGAATGTGGGCATTAAAGAACTGTTAACAGAACCAAACATCATGAAAATCATTAGGTTTCAGTAAAATATTACAATATCCAGAACTGGTTCTTGGATCCCAGCCCTGCTCTTCATGGCAAGTTCAGACCATTGGTATGTCATGTAATGAAGTTACATTTTGCCGTTAGCCCATTCCACAGGGTCAGCAGCCTCTGAAATGGATTATGACTCTGACAACCCACTGTTCGAAAGTCAGATCTTGCAGTCACCGTAAAGGTGAATGGATCCTAATTAAGCTCTAATTGAAGTCTACAGTCATATTTTTCAGTAAGCCACTGAACAGTGACGGCCTGAGTACGATTTTCCTCTTTCGTGTAGTCATTAACGGATTTGCTGAAGAGAAACTGAGGAACACTAATTAACTGCATGACTCAAGATGCAAGTAACATTTGGCATAGAGCATGCGACTACAACTTAGTCTGGAAACTAAGTTGTATTGCTAAAGTAGATGAACACCCAGACACCGTGGATTGTCAGTAATCAAGCCGATAAAAGATGTTTTATGTTTGGGACATGACTAACCTCACTGAACTGAGACTGTCCCCTGGTATTATTATAGATATTTATATTTTATAGAAATATAATTCTAATGTGTACACACACGCACACATTGGGTTTCATCATGTTTTATAGGGACATTCCATGATTCCAGGAAAATGATTTTTTTTTACAGTGCAAACTTAATACTTAATACCTTAAACCCACACATCATAAAAAAAATATGATTTATAAGATATTTTCCACACACACACACACACACACACACACACACACACACACACACACACACACACACACACACACACACACACACACACACACACACACACACACACCTAAACAAAATAAACAAATATTGTAAATAAACAGATATAAAGAACAAAATTAGTCCTTATTATAATATTCATAATATTATATTGTGTTATACATTATATTATATTATTAGTCAGGTCTTCCTTTCTCATTTAGGACTTTTGGTCTTTGTAGAAACTTTTACTTTTAATTTCTATCTAAATAGAGAATAAATTAGTGTTCCCAATATAGATACAGTGCATCAGGAATGTATTCACAGGTACATACTGTTTCCACTGATTATCATTAGCCCCGTTTCCACCAAAATTACCCGGAACAATTTGTACCAGGAACTTTTTTACAGGAACTTTTCTCCCCCCCAGACCTGCAGCTGTCTGCGTTTCGACCGCGATAAAGTTCCGAGAAGATTAGGCAAATTAGTCCGGTGATGTAGGACTGCACGCGACTGTTCCTCCAAGCCAGTGACGGACAAGGCTGTCACTTTTTATTCGATATTCGAATATGCATTCGAAGATGACGTGAAATATCCGTAATCGAACTATAAATAAACTATCCGGTTTTTAAAGTGCCATGTAGCGCAATTTTTTTTTTTACTGTCGGTGCGTTTACATGGAGCACTAATCAGTTTAAAAGTCCAATCTGAAGGAAAATGCTCCATATAAACACCTCAATCGTAATAAAAATGCCCAAACTGAATGAAATTGTAATCGTTTTGAGATGGGTGGATAAATCTTTTCATGAATCGATCAAACGAAACATTTCACCATGTAAATGACCTGACCGGATTACTTTTGAGTGTGCGTCCTTATGTGACAACAGCGCGCGCCCCACTGAAGAGCACACGTTGTGCTCATGCACCAAGCATGTTGACAAGAGAGGAAAATACATTTTTTTGAAGGATAATCTTTTTATTTCATAAGAAGTTATGAAGATAATGTTGGCATAATGACACTGTCCCTAAGCCTATGTAAGCAAACAATCAACTTCTTCAACTGCGCCTGACATTAGAATTAATTTTTACACTTTACAACAAATGAATAGCTTTTATAAAACCGTAAAGTCCTGGTGGCCGTTGAGAGCTGCTATGGCATCCGTAAACACATTCCAGCTGCTGGAGATGACGGCGTTGTAGATAATTGAATATATTCGAATGCCTTGCTTGATATTTTATATCCGTTCGAATTAGATTTTTTTTCAAAAATGACAGCCCTAGCGGACAGTAATCATTTTTGTGTGTACCGATTGAAAGATTTAGTGGATTTAGTTATTATAAGCTATTTATTTGTTTAAATAATCATCTCAGAAAAAATAATAATTCTTCTGTCAGGCGCAGTTAAAGTAAAAAACTGCCTGGGGCAATATACGCTGTGTCATTACTCCAACATTATCTTCATTATCTTATAACTTACGAAATAAAAAGTTAACCCCTCAGAAAAATTAACTTTCCTCTCTTGTCAACATGAGCGCGGCGTGTAAGACTTTTAAAAATGCCGAGTTGAACCTAAATGCTGCGAGCTCAACCAATCAGCATGTTCAGCGCCCAAGTCCCGCCCTCGAAAGTTCCTGAACTTTGAAAAAGTACTACCCCGCGAGCAGGGCCGTTTGGAGGGGGAAATATTTACCCGGAACTTCATTTATACCCTGGTTCCTGCGGTCTAAACACACGAAGTACCACCCAAAGTTCCTAGTTCCTGGGTAAAGTTCCTGTGGTGGAAACGGGGCTATTGAGATGTTTCTACAACTTGAGTCCACCTGTGGTAAATTCAGTTGATTGGACATGATTTGGAAAGGCACACACCTGTCTATATAAGGTTCCACAGTTAACAGTGCATATCAGATCACAAGCAAAGCCATAAAGTCCCAGGAATTGTCTGTAGACCTCCGAGACAGGACTCTATTGAGGTACAGATCTGGGGAAGGGCACAGAAAAATGTATTGAGCATTGAATGTCCCATCATCCATAAATTGAAGCCATGGTCAGGGAAGTGACCGAGGAACCCGTTGGTCAGTCTGACAGAGCTCTAGCTTTTCTCTGGGGAGAGAGGAGAATCTTTCAGAAGAACAACCATCTCTGCAGCACTCCACCAATCAGTCCTGTATGGTAGAGTGGCCAGACAGTACATGACAGCGTGCCTGGAGTTTGCCGAAAGGTACCTGAAGAACTCTCAAACCACAATAAATAAAATTCTCTGGTCTGATGAAACAAAGATTGAACTCTTTGGCCTGAATAGCAAGCATCATGTCTATATGAAACCAGGCACCGCTCATTAACTGACCAATACCATCCCTACAGTGAAGCATGGTGGTGGCAGCATCATGCTGTGGGGATTTTTTTCAATGGGAGGTACTGGAAGACTAGTCAGGATCAAGGGAAAGATGAATGGAGCAATGTATAGAGACATCCTTGATGAAAACCTACTCCAGAGTTCTCTGGACCTCAGACTGGGGTAAAGGTTTATCTTCCAACAGGACAACTACCATAAGCACACAGCAGAGATAATAAAAAAAAAAGGAATGGCTGTGGGACAACTCTGTTAATGTCCTCGAGTGGCCCAGCCAGAGCCCAAACGTGAATCCCATTGAACATCTCTGGAGAGATCTGAAAAGGGCTGTGCACCGACGCTCCCATCCAACCCGATGGATCTTGAAAGGTCCTGAAAAGAAGAATGGAAGAAAAACCTTTCCAAAAACATGTGTGCCAAGCTTGTGGCATCATACTCAAAAAGACTTGAGGCTGTATGTGTGTGTGTGCATGTGTGCAAAGATTTCAAACAAACTTTTTTTCACATTGTCATTATGGGGTATTGTTTGTAGAATTTGAGGGGAAAAATAATGAATCGAATACATTTTGGAATAAGGCTGTAACATAAAATGTGGGAAAAGTGATTACTTTCCGGATTCACTGTAAAAGCCTTGAGTTCTTGGTTCTCAATGCAAGCTCCCTATGGATGGCTAAGACATCCCTTATGTCACAAGAAATGACACATACTGAAAGATTCTTAAGTAAAAGTAAAGGCCAAATGAGTCCCAACCTTTTATTCTAACCTTCAGCACATCTGCTCTGTCTCATTTTGCTCTTTATTCTCATCTTCCTCTGACACGTCAATTTGACTCAATTTGCTCTGACATTCAGCAAGGGCCGACACATTTACCATGTGTTCCGGGATAAGATAAAAAAAAGGACAACAATGCATGGATCACTTTTGTGAGCATCACATTGGGTTTTTGAGCATGAAGCAGATTTTCAAACAGGAAGTAGGTTTTAGAATGAGAATCACTGCCTCAGTCTGCCCCCATGCCCTTCCTCCGATCTCAGCAGGAGTTTGGATGAGGCGGGAACAGCCCTACAGGCAAACAAAAAAAATGTTATTGCTACTTTTGCTTTTCTTCTAAACTTGAAGATAAAAAGATTACAAGACATTTTGTCAGACGCCTTCAGAGAACTCCTTCACACTGTCTCCTCAGCTCCTGATGCTTTGAGCAAATGTTTTGTTTTTTGTTTTTAAGTTTGAAGAATACTACTTTATAAACAGTGCATGTTTGTTGTACCAACAGCATTAGGGTTCATGCTGTGAGCTGGTGCTTTAGATATATGCCACAATGTGTATCAGTATGTAAATGGATTTAATCAGTTCGACCTTCAGTGTGAAATTTACCCACTTATATATGTGCTTCTCAAATTCACCTGATCCTGATTTCTTTTTCCACTGCATGGATGCCTACTCTAAAACATTTTCCTAATATTTTTTCTCAGTCTTCCTCATTGACCCTGTTCACTCCATGTATATTCACACAGACAACGATTTGCATCATCAAAGCGACTCAAAATTGCCTCTGTTATGTTTGTAACCCTCATTCCCTAAAGGAGGTTAAGGAGATGTACGTCAGAACTGAACGATGAATTGGGGATCACTTTCAGAGGACAATCTACTTTGAGTGTAACTAAACAAGCCAATGAACAGTGGCATAAGGTTCACTCATTTCCCACTCCTCCCCACGTATAAATAAGGAAGCACCACATCTTTGCTTTTCCCCTGAGGCACCCAACTAGTAACTCAGTCGTTCAGTGGAGGTACAGCACTTGTGGCAATGGGATGTACGTCTCCGTTCCTTCCTTCATGGAATGAGGGTTACATACGTAAACAAGACATTCCCTTTCAGTCGGTCACGTTCAATGTACGTCGGAACTGACAGACGAATTGGATATCTGCCAACACGCCACAAATGCTGGCCCTTCCAGCGCTCTGCTTGAGCTCCCTGGCCCACCCCCTCTGTTGGAGTGGAAAGCTCAGGACTCTATACAGAGAAGGTCAGTCACCGTGCTGTTCAACAAAACCCGCTCAGTGTGACTATTGGATAACGCTGGGAAAGCTTGCCTGTCTCTGCAACGTCTGACTGCAGAGGGTGAGGTAGGAACTCACAGGGTTAGCCATTTCTGGGGAACACTATTGGAGTCAATAAATATCTGGCCCAGCGGGCTGGAGTGGTGTTCTAAGCCGACACTAGGAGGGTTCCTTCGTACTACTGGCTACTGGGGGCTAGTACATAGGAAGATTCTGGCTCTACACAGAGGCTATAGAATCTAGCGAACATGACACCCAGCCCACAGCTCTACAGATATCTGTCAGCGAGGTGCCTTGAGCCAGCGCCCAGGAAGAAGCTACACTTCTAGTTGAGTGCAATCGTAACCCGAACAGGCAAGGCACGTCTTGGGACTGATAAGCCAAGACAATAGCATCCACGATCCAGTGGGCTAAACTCTGCTTAGAGACAGCCTTTCCCTTCTGCTGACCTCCATAACAGACAAAAAAGAGCTCTTCTGAGGTCCTGAAGCTTTATGTTCTATCCACATAAGTCCGCAGGGCGTAGATGGTACAGAGCAAAGCCAGGGCTGGGTCTGCCTCCTCAGAAGGCAGCACTTGCAGGTTCACTACCTGGATCCTGAATGAAGTGGTAGGAACAGGTTCCTCTTCAATGCATACAAGGCACTTTTAGCAGAAGTGATGGTGTCTACCATAGCCTGTAGTAGGCCACTTAGAACGTCTGCGTCCCATTAGGGACCAGACATGGAATTTCCAGAGGTCTGGACACAGGTGCCATAAAGTGTCAGTGAATTCCCTCGGTCAGGGAATAAAACAACCAGTAATGAGTTGAACCTCAGATACTTCTGACTCCAAAGGAGGAGATGGCGGGTGAGTAGCAACATGTGGCAGAAGTGTAGACCACCCTGTTGATGTAGGCAACGGTCACAGTGCTGTTTGTACACACTAGTACGTGCTTGCCATGTAGGGGCCTTTTCAGGTGGCCCAGCGCAAGATGTACTGCAAACAACTTGAGCTAGTTGATGTGCAGATGCAGTTGAGGCCCTGTCCACAGAACTGAAACTGCATGCCCTTTGTACGTGGCCTCCCAGTCGGTGGACAAGGCATCCGTGAACACCACAACATGCCTAGACATTTGTAAACAAACGGGAGACTACCGCGGCTCACAACAATTTGTATAGTGCAAGCCTGTTGTGATCAAACACTCTCATTGAAGACGCAACTCTCCACACCCAGACGAGATCGCGACCACCGCTGTAATATGCCACTACACCCGCACCAGACTACAGCGTCCTTCCAAAAGAAAGACTTGTCTTGAATTACACTTCGTCGAAAACAACAAAACAGCAGGTGTTCGGCGGCAAAGCAAAAAGCAAAGATGCAGTGCTTCCACTTCCTTATTTCTAGTGCACTGCGGGGAGGAGCGTGGAATGCGTGAACTGCATGCAAATGTTCATTTGCTTGTTTAGTTTCACTTGAAGTAGATTGGTCTCTTAAACCGATCCCCAATTATTTGGTAATTTCCAAAGTATGTTGAACGAATAACAGATATTTATTTAATGTGGGCATGTCCAACAAAGTTGAGTTGAGAGAAGTTTAACTTCATGCAAATCAGCATGAATCTAATATGGCAATATATGTAATAAAAAACAGTGGTCTGTCTCCTGGGAGATAGAAGTCAAGTGTAGGAAAGATGGAGAGGTTAATAAAAAATGATGCAAATAAACTTTATTCTAAATTGTTGGTATTCTGAGTGATTTTGAGTCATAGAATGAAACTCATTAATCTTGTTCATCACTGATCTACTGTATTAAGCCCTATTCGGACTGGATTAGTTTAACATGGGGACGTGGGGGTAAAGTAAATATTACCAGAGGTTCTCGGTGATTTTAGTCCCGTCCGAATGTGCCATCTCGGTAATCATTACGGAGAATGTCAGTAAAGATTACCGAGACTTTTACCTTCTGTAAAAAGGTCTGGAAAAATGACCTCGGGTAATACTAATCCCGTTCGAATAGACCTGCTGTAAAAATGTATGGTAAAATTCCGTCATTTCCTGTTTAAAAGTTAAAAAAGAGCACTTTTTGCGACCATGGAGGCGCTTGAAGCATTCAGTTGCGTTGTAGGTGGTGGGACAAATCTGTGGAAAATATCCAGTATTTTCCGCATATCATTTAAAGCAAAAAGAAGATCAAAAGCACTTATTAGAGGCACAACACATTTTAGCTCTAGGAAAGTGTCTATTACCAACATAATCCAATCATAATCATTAGACTGGACCTAACTGTTTATTAAAACACATATATATTGGAGACGGAGTTCAGACTGGCGCTCAGGTTGTGTTTGCTCACGTTATAACGGTAACGTCATACGCACATGACGTCAAGGAGGTGCGTAAAGCGAGTTACTCCTCCCACTTCTGCTAGTTTTACTGAGATGTCTTATCCCGTGCGAATTGGCCATTAATATTACAGACGTCCTGAGGTAAAATGACTTTACCCCCATGTCCCCATGTTAAACTAATCCAGTCCGAATAGGGCTTAAGACACTAAAATTTAAACGTAAACACTTTCCCTGAAATAAGAAAACAGATTGATTGCCAAAATAGATTCATTTCATATTTTTATAATTTACAATCAGATTTTCAAAGCCTATGGCTAATTATTACTAATATAATGCAATAACATTAATTTATATCCCTGTTGAAAGACAATAGCATATGCTGGTTAGATATGTTTTGAAGCATGACAGCTGGTTAGAGCTGGTCATGAGCTGGTTTAAGCTGGTCTTGAGCTGGTCTTGAGCTGGTTACAAGCTGGTCCTGAGCTGGAGCTAGTTTCTTAGGATCAGCTACGGACCAGCGCTTGACCAGCTTGCTCATGGCCAGCTAAAACCAGCTCTCATGCTCTTCAAAACATACTCTTCAGCTCTTCAAAACATACCTAACCAGTGTATGCTGTTTTTTGTTTTGTTTTTTTGTTTTTTTGTTTTTTTCAATAGGGATGGCAACCTGCAGTGATAAAATCTCTCAGTGTGTGAACAGTCGAGCAGATGTTTCTTCAGCATTCATGGTGACATTTGATCTGGCTTTGTCTGTTGTGAGATATTGTGATGCAGGAGAAGCAGCTGAAAATCTGTAAACAACATGATTTATTGGCTGGTTGTAACGTTCATTTGTTGCATGAATGATTTATTATTTCACATGAATAACTCAGACTTATTCTTGCATGATTTTGATCTTGGTTTTCTGATATGGCGGTAAAAAGTACACTATATGGTTTAGTAGACTCTGGTCTGATGGTGTTAGCACACCTCGATCTGATAGGGTTAGTACACTTTTGTATGATTAGGAAGGTTGAATCTGGTCTGATGGGATTTACTGATGTGTGAGAGAACAGAGCTTGTCAACGTCAGCTTGCGTTGTTCAAACTCTCCAGGTCTGGGAGTACATCATTCACTTGGGTATATATCTCAGTCCTGATGGAGGGTGACAGGCCATGAAAGCATGAAACTGTCCAGTCTTGGTTTGGAGAATCTCTGGTCCCCCTAGAGAAAGATGGAGGGCAATAGAATCTAAAAGAGCTGGGCAAGGTATCGTATGCGGTGTATAAGTGAATTATGCAGCCTAAAAACGTACTAATTGAACCACATCTAAGTACATTACTGAAAGATGCTCTCAGGGTTCTTCATGCCCTCTTGATTCCATATTGCAGCAATTAGCACGTGGACTGTGAGAAGTTTTGGAGACATGCTAAATGTGTTTACTCAGCTTCTGGTTCTTTTCTCTGGCACTCGAGAGCATTTTCATTTCTCCTCAAGGGTTTAAGAAGTTCACACATTTAGGGCTTAACATGTGACTTGTTGATTCATTGCTGTAATTATAATTCATGTATACTCGTGGTTTTCATCAGGCTCGTTACCTGACATGCATGAATCTCACAGGCTCTATGAGTATGGGAAAATTGGAACGGTAATATCATGCATATATTTCAGCATCAGTTTAAAATGTGTTTTCCAAATCTGAGCTTTTATAATTTTGCATATTCCAAGCTTGTCCTGCCATGTGCTCATTAGCAATGACTTACTCAGGAACCAATCATTCAAGTAAAATCGCTGTATATCGTCATATCGCCCAGCCAAAACAAACTAAAAAATCTGCTCTGGTGAAGCACATTGACATTATTATGCCATTATTGACAACATGACTTTAAATAATGGCTGTTACTCATTCCAAGAATGCAAAAAACAGACTTGTGTTCTTGTGGAGCCCGGTCTTGTCGGGCGACCTTGAACTCAGAAGGATGCAAGGACACAAAACGCATCTTTGTGAGAATTGTGATGTGCTGCGATCGTGTTAATCAACGGACTATCCTGGCATATTATAAGTAACGGCTAATGCAAAATAAATACACCATAGCATCACAAAAAAAATTCACAACCTATTAAAACATTATTATAGACATTATTTTTATTATCTTTTTATTTTACCGCTTGTATTTATGAAAATGAGCAGCTTTTCTGTTACCTCAATAATGTTTATTGCCATGTCAACAAGTTGATAGGAATTTGTCTTGGTACAACTCTCAGACGTAAATAACATAAAAGACAAACATCATAAGTACAAAAACAGACAATGTTTCCCAACAATACCCAGCAAACAGTAGGACTTAAAGGAGACCAAACCCCCCACAGACATTAAAAAGACAATACCCCTTGACAAGGACAAGAAAGTGCACAGTGCATACAGTTACCAGTTACCTATAGCACAAATTGTATTTATTGTGATTTATACGCCAAAATTAGCTTTTACGTGCATATGATAAGCATTGTCACCCCATAGTGGTGTGGGTTACGTGCATTTAACACAGGAAAGAAAATGAGTCTATCATATGCATGTGAAAACTGTGTAACGTGCACATAAAAACTAATTTTGACTATAAAAGTTAATAGACATTTTCATAAGATCAGGCTGGTTACCTATGCTTTTTCAATGTTAAGATTATTTTTTAAATGACAATAAAAAGGTTATCACATTATTAAAATTAAGCACAACAAACAGACAACTGTTCACTTTCACAATCTTGCAACGGGAATCTCTTTCATGAGAATAAGAAGTTTAAAGCTCACAGGCTTCCATATGATGACTGCCCGCAGCTTCTTCTAGGATTTCTAATGGTTTGATTCTCTCAAGTCTCCTTTCGACGCATCCTCGATATAAAGACCACATCCGGGTACTTTCATGCTTCCTCTGTAGTTGCATCCTTGAATAATGTATTTGAAATTCGGTGGTTTGAACCGATAGAATCAGTCATTTTGTGTAAAAAGCATTTTTTTTTTCTTCTGGTGTTGTGAATAAGCTTGCACTGGTAAAATAAACTTGACTTATGCTAAACAGATCGATAGTTAGTTAGGAATTACTTCAGGGTTTCTTACAAAATACATTTTTTATATTTGTATTGTTTGGGGAAGTTTAGGAAGCCATCAATGTGTTAAAAAATGACACATCTTCTAGACGTTTTACTGCTTTTGACCCTTGTTTACTCATGCTCCTACTTGTGATTGGTGCATCCATGTGGTTCTTTATCATGATTGGTTTGTTCAGTTGGCATATCTGTATGTTTCATGCTCCAAACTATTTACATCCCCCAGTGGAGTCAGAAGGCAATTACTTAACGCCACGCCGGCCCACAATGCCGTTCCTTTCACCTGTCAGGGCTGATATTCCTCCGGAGAGAACGTCAATCCACCTGCTCTGTCTGCTAAGCAGACAAATGCATGCGCACACACACAGAAATACAGGATTCGTTCAATATCATTGACAGTGGAGAATTGTGTGATAAGAAACAGAGCCTCACTTGAAACAAAATTGACTTCAGTGAAAGGCAATATAGACTTTTAAAGATTGCCATATGGGAAGTGAGAAAAAAGAAAGGTGGAAAGTTAGAGAGATGGGGGAAAAACTAATTCACAGCTCTGTAATATGGTGTGAAATGTACTTTAATTTATCAAATTTAACCAGGAGCCTATTCCACTTTTTTTTTTCCTGGGCAGTCCCTCTTGTATAAAAGCTCCAGTTAGCCCAATTAGAAGTACTGTGATGGCATGCTAATATGTGTGTGTCTCCAGTGTCCCTACTGACAAGCGCCATGGAGATGGTGTTTTTAACAGGTGGTGTGAAGTCAGCCTTTCTTCAGCTTCTATTACTGCCTGTCTCTCACATTGATTGGGTCACAGTAAAGGTTTTATTCCATCTGACTTCAATGACTTCAACTTTTAAAAGATTCTGAAGCTATCAGAGAGGCCATACGGGCTCATAAATGTACTAGTGGATGGGCGGCGGAGAGCTGAGCATGACTTTTGATGGGAGGGCAGAATGGTAATTATGATTGAAGACCGTTGACTGCATCGCTGCATTGTTGGAAAGGGTCTGCTGTTGTTCACTTACGCTTTTATATTGTATAGTGAAATCTATCCTAAAGTATCGGTTCAAAAGTCTAATGGTATTCCTCTGGTTTTCTGAACATATGTGGCTTTAGAATGGTTGTGTTATTTCCAGGGTTGTATGCCATTCAGACTTGGCTTGAGAATGCTTTTTAAATTCCTGTTCAATTCCTGAAGACATGTATCATTTAAACTGAGGTTTGAAACAAATTAACTGATTAGCATTTTACATTTGGAGGTAAGATAAAATATTTGGTAACAGTTTATTTTGGAGCCCGATCTGACGCAAATGAGGAGACCATCAAAATAACAGCACGATCACATGGTAATGCAAATCAATAGTACGAGTGTGCAATCGAATGTATACGCCAAAATGGGTTTCAGCGTGCATATGGTACGCATTTTTTCACATACATATGATATGTACTTTATGACATATTATACATACGTACGAACCGTCCACCCCCCACCCCCCAACCTACCCAAGATTATGTCATATGGACGCGAAAAACTACGTAGCAAAACTCATTTTGGCGTATACATTCCACGAGATTGTACACTCATACTATTGATTTGCATTACCATGTGGTCGTGTTGTTATTTTGATGGTCTCCTTTGTCTAAGTATACCATTGACACCTACATGTCAACTAACTCTCATTAGAGTACACTGTCTGCTTAATATAAGCTAATACTTCACTTCAATTTTATGACTACAAGTATACTAAAAAAAGTTTGCTGCTTGTTCAAAATGCTTATTTAAAATTAGCTAAAGCAACACAATTTCTATACATTTTTTCCTTACTTAATTTGATTGTGTTGAATGCACTTAAATATGTGTTGAGATTACATGAATGATTTCTGTTGCATTAAACTGAAACTGTTTATGTTAATTGTAGTTCTCAGCATGCTTTGCATGTGGCTAAATCGAGAGAGCGTAAATGTTGTTATTTTAAGATGAGAAAAGGGGAAGACTTGATAATGTGTAATAGTGTTTCAGGTTCAATTATATCAATCACATAAACGTCGCACACCTGTGTGCAGTGATACCAGTAACGCGTTACATAGTAACGCGTTACTCTAATCTGACTACTTTTTTCCAGTAACGAGTAATCTAACGCGTTACTATTTCCAAACCAGTAATCAGATTAAAGTTACTTTTCCAAGTCACTGTGAGTTACTATTTTAGTAATTTTCCTTAGTAAAAACCGACAGCTTATCAAAATTCTCAGCCCGAGTCCGGCGGGAGCCAATGTTTTCTATTTATTTTATTTTTTTACATTGTTGCAGCCATTAAAATAATTCAGTTTTGTTTTTAATGTCAAAGTAGTTATTTTTCGTTTCGTTTTTTTATAAACCTAATTAAGAAAAATGTTCAGAGCAATTTTTTGTTTGTTAAATTAAAGTTTATATAGACAAGACAATTCAAGAGTTGGTTTGAGAGACTAGGCTATTAAACATGCGGTTAACTCACTGGGTCGTCACATAAAAAAATTAAAACTTTAATTTAACCAACAAAAAATTGCTCTAAACATTTTTCGAAATGAACTTAATAAAGAAACGAAACGAAATATAACTACTTTGACATTAAAAACAAAGTAGGCTAGTTATTATACCACCACAAAGGCATTTTTGACGAGCTGAGGCAGGCTGATAGATTAGCCTACTGCTCGCAACGGCGCTCAAAAAAAACGAAACGGGCTACACAATCTAAAGAAAAAAAAAAAAAGAAAGTACATGCAGGTTGTCTTATAGCCTACCTTACACTTCAGCAAAATTAATATAAATCCGATCTTCAATTCCCACGGTATATGCTCATTTAACGGAGTTCACATCAAAGCAAAAGATTCCAGCATTTTATTTAGCAACCCATTTCAAATTCAAAGATCGCAATATGAGAGAGAGAGTGACCTAAGCACTGGTAAGATCATTAGTCTCATTAATTTATATTGAAGATGATTGTGTTTTGTGTGACTTATTTTAAAGTTTCATTTACGGCCATATGCGTTGGCTTGCTTTACTCATTTGCAGCGATGTTTCAGTATAGCACCATCATATCTATCTGACTACAACATAACACGCTCTCACACATTTATTTTTTAATTATTTGCCAGGAGTAAAATTTACACATGTGGTTTAAACAACCAATACATTTACATTTGTCCGGTTTAGTTTGAAATGCTTTCATGCACCTTCTGAATTGGTTTGTTTGAGTGATCGGAATTAAATACGTCTCGAAAGACTCTCGGAAGGCATTAAGCCTACTCCTGGTCATTTCGCAATCAGATAGATACCTGGTCAGAGAAAATGAACGAAGGAACCAGTTGTAAAAAGGCCATAACTCGAGCAGCTGCACTGAAGAAACGGACTCTTTAACCCTGCGCGAGCCATATCTTGACAGTGGCGCAAGCTATGGTCTCATGTTGTTTCCACCAGCACATCTCATTGTTCATTTTAATTATTAAAATAAATATAAAACGAAGCAGAAGCCTGAAAAAAGGGGCGTAAAAAAGTCGGGGCCGTCAGGCTCGGGCATAAATGCAATAAAGTGTGTTGCCAAAAACGGTTGCCATTTCTATTTTGAGGCGGCAGGGGTGTTGTCGGCAACTGCTGAATGTAACTAATAAAGTAACTTGTAATCTAACTTAGTTACTTTTAAAATCAAGTAATCTGTAAAGTAACTAAGTTACTTTTTAAAGGAGTAATCAGTAATCAGTAATCAGATTACTTTTTCAAAGTAACTGTGGCAACACTGCCTGTGTGTGATAGGTGCGTAGGAGAGCAGGACAAATAAGTCCTATTATCATCAATTGGAAAGGAGAAGTCCCGCACACTATCAACTTGCAATTAAAAAGATTTATTGTTTCATAGCAACGTTTCGATCTTGCGATCTTCCTCAGGCATCTTGCCTGAGGAAGATCGCAAGATCGAAACGTTGCTATGAAACAATAAATCTTTTTAATTGCAAGTTGATAGTGTGCGGGACTTCTCCTTTCCAATTGAGGTTCAATTATATCGAAATAATTAGAACAAGTTAAATACAGTGTAGCTAAAAGTTAGCTAGTGAAGTGTTATAATTCAGTTGTGTGGATTTAAAATACATTAAATTGAATCGGATGAAGGAATATATGAAATTGAATGCCTAAATCATGTCAGTGAGTCATATAAAATTCACTTTGAGACTTAATTGGTTCAGTTAAAGTGACTTCATTCCATGATGTTGAAGTTACATGAACAAATTATGTTTGTTTAACTTAATTGATTCGTGTGGGACTGATGTACAAGATTAAATCATGTAAATCCAACACACTTTTTTTCTCTGTGTAACTTTGCAATCAACTTATTCTACTAACCTTAACTCTACCAGTCTACTAATACTCAACTAAGAGTTAAACGACATTTAAAAGTAATTTGACACGTGGGGGAATGTTATATAACCAGCATGCCCATGATAACTTACCCCCTAAAAAAGGACCAAAAAAAAAAAAAAACTGTATTCTGCTGCTGTTTGACCAGCAGCAAAATGATTTCTGCTTTGACCAGCACCAGCAGTGAGATTTCTCTCACTGAGTTGGATTTACTGTAGCTCTTTTTGCAGTAGAAGCATCACCACTCTGTAGTGGGAGAGCGTATGAACTCCAGTCGTGCTCTTCAGTTTTAATTCCACACTGCCGCTGTGAGAGATGGTCGAGCCCTGAGGGAGAGTCTACTCATCTGCTACACATGCTCTAAATGAGGGGGCAAAACCTCTACTTACTGTACTGTCATTAATCACAAACGTTGACTCAGGATTAAATGCCTGTGGACAGAACCTGCCATGATATTTTCACATTATATGTAGTCTTGCGGTGTGATCGGTGCACCATATTTGTTTAGGCTGCATCAATGTGTTTTTGTACTATAATCTCATTCTCTCCTTCTGTTTCCTACACTGACACACATATAAACAATACACAAATGTTCTCACCTGCATTTCTTGTTCTTAAAAATGCATTCAACTTTCAACTTTTTACTGCATTTTTAAGAGTTCACATTTGTTTTAATTTTTGCCAATATTTAATTTTTGACCATAAGGTAAAAAGAGGAAGATGTAACACTGTATAGATATTAGCCATGCTTAAATGTATAGTTCACCCTGATTTGAGGGTCCAAAAAAGCACCATTTGTGTGTAATTTATTTCAGGATTCCATTAACAAAAAAAGAACATTTTATTTGGAATAAATATTCTGTAACATTATAAATGTTTAAATACAAGTATTAAAATAAAAGTCACACGGACTATGTTTGCATGATACTTTTATGTCACTTTCTGTCCTTTATAATGCCTGCAGTGGAATGCAAATATTAATAATTAGTGTATGGGGGAAAGCAGAAAATGGGAATTGTTGCTTTTTGTGTATTGTCTACACACTCCAGGAGAAGATTAATAGTCATGAATACAATAGAACATTTTATATTCATGCAATTTTTCCCCCAATTACTGGCATTTCCTGACATAATGTGGCATGAGCTGACAGCACTATCATAAAATGATTGGTTGACAGGTGTCAGGTGATTAGGAAAGGAATAAATAGGTTTGCCTGGGTACAGCACATGGAAATTTACTGTCTAACATTGTCTGTTTGGTTTCAGTCTATGTTCTTTTAGTTGGTATTTCATAGTACCTCACATTATTCTCTCATTTACACATACTGTTCTAAAAGCCCCAATTTGCTAAGTCAGCAAGAGTTCTTTCTCTTTGTCCACACCACTTTATGAAACTGCTTGAGCTTGTCTTTTTGTTTTTGTGTTAGTGGGGCAGAAATGGAAATTTTTGAATGTTTTTCTGAGAGACACTGGGTTCGTAGTGGAAAAGAACAATGTCAAATTCAGCTCTCACATGCAGACACATGCTTCATTCTGTCTAGTATTTGCATGGATCACTGTCGGTTCTCAAAATAAATGCAAATACAGGGGTCCTTACTAATGTGCAACCTCTAGTGTAGAGCTGCAATTACCACAAGCATCAAGCTTCCCATTCATTCAATCATAATTCTGTTGTTTTACATTTCCAGTTGACTAGAGGCGTCTTTACCATAGACTGTAAAGACACTAAGAAAAAAAAAATCTTCACTTCACAACCGCACTTCAATCTCTTTCATTGTACAAAAGAGAAGCCGACAATGTCCAAAGATGGCACTGGCATCTTGCTTTAATTAACTTTTTCAGATCCTGAGTCTGCACAGTAGTGAGGGTAAAGTGGATCCGTGGTATCAATGTCCCGCCAACACTCCTGCAGAATCAATCGCAAGCACATGCACTTTTTTTAAAGTAGCCTGACTGCTCTAATTTTGGTGTCTGCTGATCGCAGCTAAACTGAAGGTTTAAAAATAAGATACAGTAAATACAACTACAATGCTAACCACATTTTCATATTTAGAAAGTTACATATATTAAAATATTGTATGCTGCAAAATATTAGTAATGTAATTTTCAATAATATTGAAATTAAACAACTATCACAAATAGGGGGACATTAAATTCACGTTCAATTTTTGCTAAGTTAGCACCCTAGAATTTATGGTTAACACATATACAACAACCAGTTATTAATGCAACACAATTTTAGACACAAATACATTTTTTAACAATATCAATCTATAAAATAATAATAATAAGTAATTGCTATTAGCTAACCTGCTTTTTAAGTGAGGTTTGTTGTTTTTACATGCTGGCTCATAACATGTATTTAATAATTAGCTTATAAAGCAGTACAGTTTAGAACGACTCATGTCAGCGTGAAATAAAAAGTTATGGACAAATAACTAACTAACAAAAAACAACAACAACAAAAAAACCTCTTGAAGTTACATCAAAATGCCTGAAATGGTAGAAAGCATCTTTTTACACAAGGCCTCTTTACGCAGCTGAGTTAAGGTAGCTTTGTGCCTGCAAAAAAATTGAATGGTTCTGACCTAACTACGCCCCTAGTTTCAAAGTATACATTTGTAGTTCCCTTTCAGTCGGTCACGTTCGACGTACGTCAGAATTAGACCGACGAATGTGGTCCCGCGGAGGCTCCCCATTCGTCGGTCTAGTTCTGACGTACGTCTCCGTTCCCTCCTTCAGGGAACGAGGGTTACATATGTAACAGAGACGTTTTCTGTTTTTGTTTGTTTATTGCTGGAGGTGGCATATATGCATTTAAAAAACGAACAAATAAAAAAATAGTTTTTTAAATGCATATATGCCACCTCCAGCAATAAACCGTCTTTGTAAAGACATTTGAATGTCACTTTGGAAGTGCTTCTGCCGGCCCTTGCAGTGTAGATTTGCTCTGTGCCTGCTGAAAATGTGTTGTAAAGATGCAATGCTACATAAAAGCCAGGCTAAATTATGCCTGCTCTGACCTACCTCATCTCCTAATATCAAAGTATAGAGTTGCAATTGTTGTGTAAATGCATCTATGGCACCTCTGAACAGCATTAAACAGCCTGTGTAAAGACACTTAAATGCCACTTCAGAAGCACTTATGTTTCACCTTTGCCATGTGAATTTTGCACACACCAAAAAAATAAAAACCGTGTTAACCCATATTGGTCTGTTTTGATGTTTTGACATGCTTTGACATTTGTTGCTCTGTTTCTGCTCAAAATTCTGACTTAGAAACAAACTCTACTACATATCTGATCTGGTATAATACATAAAAAGTGATACTTACACATTTGTGCTATGGACCTTGGTGCTTATACTCGCAGATCCTTCCCCCCACCCCCCACCCCCCACCCCCTCTCTCTCCCCCTGAAATCACTCATGAACACATGCGTGCCATGCAGATTGAATATAACATTAAATAAGGGTCGCTAAAGGTGCAGCAGCTCTGCATTGCTGTTATCCACTATATGAGCTTAGAGCAACACAATGAATAAGAGACATTACTGACTAATTTGGTAAATTAGCTTTAAATGAGAGCACAGCACTGAAATGCGAAATTGCCATTTGCGCGGCGAGAGGCATGTTTGTCTTGTACGCAAGCTGGTTATAATTCCCAGGATCTTTAATTGCATAATCATTTGAGATATCCCAACCCATGTACTCATTTGTTTTGCCACAGCTTGATTATGTTTTTCACTTGTGTGCATCTCTGTAATTAAAATATCTGAAAATTCATTTTAGATGTCATTAACATGACCACGGGAAGGAGATCAAATCAATCACGATTCAGTGCAGTTTTATTGAAGAAGCTACTTTAAAACTAGCTTGTCAGCCTGTAAAAATTGAAAGTAGTTACTAAAGTAGAACTTTTTCTGTCCGCTAGAGGGCGCCTATTCAAAACAAAGGCGTAGTTTGATGATGCTAAGTTTGAGCTCAGATCTTGGGACATGTGGTCTTCACCTCACAGCCGGTGGAAAAGATTCGGGATAGGACTCGGGCAGAAATCATGTTCATGGATGCGATTATTAACGTTACTGTAGTATGAAGAAGAGCAGGAGCTGAGCAAGACTGCTGGAGCGATTGTTACACAAACACATGGCTCGTTACCGACGGGACACAGTCGCCGGTGCAATTTCAGCTTTTCCGGTCATGAGTATGAGGTAACGCAGCTCTGTTTATCATATTAGATACATTTAAGTGCGTTTAAAAGGATATTATGACATTACTCTGTGCGTTCGCTCAGTGGCTGCTGTGACATTTGTTGCACACTGTTAAGAGTAAAGCGTTTCTGCCATAATATGACGCAACTGACAGGCAACTCCCACATGTCCCGGTTTCTTGGTTAAAATAGCAATTTTCTCACAATTTACAAATAGTTGGAAACATTTAGGATATTGTACGAACTCAACTGAAAAAAATATATAACACTGGCCTAGTTGTTTTACTTACTGCACCTTTAAAGTACTGAAAAGGTAAATAAAGTAGACAAGCTAGTGATACAAAACGAAAAGAAAAACTACACTAAAGCCCCCTATGGAAGAAATCTGTTAAATAAATAAATGTATATAAAATTCAAATAAAATAATAAAATAATAATATATTTTTAATGGATGTATATTATTATAGTTTTTCTCTTTTTTAAATACAGAAATGTTAAGAACAAAATAAAAACGATAAACGAGAGAAATACTGCTCAGATTAAAATTCATCTCTTTATCCAGCGATCTTCATCTCCATTTCAAGCAGTGACCGCATAAACATCAAATCCCATGCTTGACTTTATGAATGAAAGAAATATAAAAATCATGCACTTGAAGCATTTTGACATGTTTTACGGCAATGGTATCGAATGGTAATCGTCATTGGCTCTCGCCTGCTTCGTCACATATTGCGACATGTCATGTTGACGTACATTTTAAATGGGAAATGTGCGCCTTGACGGAAAGAAGCCGGATTAACATTTTCATGGATTTATAATTTAAATTCTGATCTGTACCGTATACAAAACTGCACAACCAGAGAAAGTTGGGACTGCAACACATCGTCAGCCGAATTTGGTAGAGCTTTTGACATTTTTCGCAAAACATTTATGAAAAATATATTATGATTACACTTGTCTGTCCAGTTTGCTTTTATTTATAACAGTACATAGTTTTTAAAAATGGTTATGAATAGGTTTAGGGCAAGGTGTAGGATTAGGATTAGGAATGTTAAAAATGTACATTTTCCTACAAATTGTGTGTCCATTAAGTTTTATTCTTTTAATATTCTGTATAAAATGGCTATGCTTAGGTAAGGGGTTCTTACATTTATCTGTAAAATTGTAAAAGGGAAATTATACAGATATCTTTGTAAATATTTTTAGCTGTAAAATAATAATAATGCTACGTTTAAATGTTGCCATATTTTACATTTCAGCATCTATCCCAACGTACAAAAATACTTTTGTGTCTTTGAAATGTATATATTAATACCTACATATTGTATGACACCAGGCTGTAAAAAGAGACTAATTTACTTACCTTGGTTTTTTGTTTCTTTTTGGATTAAATGAGCTGCTCTCGTGCTACAAAAAAAGTATTTTCCTTAGGAGCATAGCTACTTTACCTAGATAGTTTAAGAGTAGTTGTTCTTTTCTTGGAGACCTAATTTCAACAATATTCTAATCTCTCTCATTTAAAGGCTGGTCGCTGTCTGCTTTATAAGCAGGTGGCCTTGCCCAAAAGGTCAGGGTACAGCTCCACTGAAAAACAAGAGAGACTTGATCATTAATTAGACTAATAGATGCGTTTGGCACCTGGCTCTATTATTCCCTTCACACTGTAGAAAATCTGAGAAATGACATATGAGGGTCTTTCAACAGCTATCTTAATGACTGAATGATGTTGTTGAGTCTTGGCTGTGAAGGTAATTAAATTCAAACTAGATGTTAAGTTGAGTAGTTTTTTGTTAAACCAAAGCCTTCATAATGAACCGCCGTGTTTGGTTGGTGTTTCAACCGAGAAGCTCATAGGAGCAGCTGTTAATTCTTACCGCCATTAAAACCTTAATTTCAAAACTAAGTGAAACTATCAGGAGATCCGTGCTTAAAGCAGCACAAAGCCTATCACGATCACTCTAAAGAGTGTAAAGCCATCTCAGCTCTTGCCTTGGGCAGTACAGCGACTTCAGTCGTATTAGATGCTCGTCAGATTCTCTAAAGAGTTGGAGCTGATTGATGGGGCTCATAAATAGTATTTGGAGTTGGGGTTTATTTGTTATCCTTGCCCCGTTCCCGATCTGTGTGTTATGAGAAAGGTGACATTTCAGAGCCAGAAAACATAATGGCTCATTGCTGGTCTCGTGTAGCCAGACCATTCAGACTTATGGCAGAAGGTCTAAGCCAGTGATTTGTATTCGAGACTTGTACATATTTTAATGGTCTCGGTCTCGTCATGGATCCAAGTGCATTTGGACTTGGTCTTGACTTGTACTCCAACATATTAGGACTTATTTCCGAGTCCACTTGCGTCCCATTCAAAATATTCATGACTATTACTCAATGTTAATATTTCTTTAAATTGATGTTTGACACGTCCAATGAAGTGTAAGAAAACATCCCCCACACCATTACACCACCACCACCAGCCTGCAGAGCCTGTTCTCATTCTGTTTACGCCAAATTCTGACTCTACCATCTGAATGTCTCAACAGAAATCGAGACTCATCAGACCAGGCAATATTTTTCCATTCTTCAACTGTCCAATTTTGGTGAACTTGTGCAAATAGTAGCCTCTTTTTGTATTTGTAGTGGAGATGAGTGGTAGCCGGTGGGGTCTTCTGCTGTGGTAGCCCATCCGCCTCAAGGTTGTGCGTGTTGTGGCTTCACAAATGCTTTGCTGGATACCTCGGTTGTAACGAGTGGTTATTTCAGTCAAAGTTGCTCTTTTATCAGCTTGAATGAGTCGGCCCATTCTCCTCTGACCTCTAGCATCAACAAGGCATTTTTGCCCCAACAACTGCCGCATACTGGATGTTTTTCCCTTTTCACACCATTCTTTGTAAACCCTAGAAATAATTGTGCATGAAAATCCCAGTAACTGAGCAGACTACTCAAATACTCAGACCGGCCCGTCTGGCAACAACAACCATGCCACGCTCAAAATTGCTTAAATTTTCTGACATTCAGTTTGGAGTTCAGGAGATTGTCTTGACCAGGACCACACCCCTAAATGCATTGAAGCAACTACCATGTGATTGTTTGATTAGATAATTGCATTTAATGAGACATTGAACAGGTGTTCCTAATAATCCTTTAGGTGAGTATATATATATATATATATATATATATATATATATATATATATATATATATATATATATATATATAATCTACTCAATAGTGCCTGTGTGGTCTGTCGAAAGAGGCATCTATGTAAATACATCTATGATCGCGCAAGCTCTCTCTGGTCTCCGTCTTGACTTAGACTCGAGCCTCTCTGAACTCTGTCTCGACTCGGATTCGAATGAGCTGGCCTCGACTACAACACTGGTCTGAGCCCGTCTTTATCAGGCCTCTGAGAATTACTCACATGAACACCGCTAAGAATTTGACTTAAGAGTAAAAAAATGATTGGCTCAAATTTTCGATTAAAAGTTAGTTATCAAGCATCTCAGTCATACTTTAAGTAAAGTGTAGGGCTTAATCTAAATTTGACTAAACAACTTACACATTTTAAACCGGTGTACTGTTAACTGACCTTCCTGTACATAGCCTAGATTTTACAATATAATCAGCCACCATAGAATTCCAAAAGAAAACAGAATAAACAGGAGGAAGAAGCGCTACTGCTTGCTGAATTAGTCAAACACCAAAACATTTTTATAAAAGGCAAGTTCAGCCCAACAATTACCAGTGCTGAAAAAGGTGATGCCTGCTCTCATACAATACAGTTTAATTAACTGCTTGTTGTTAAACTTTTCAAAAACATTCTTCCCCTCCTGAAAGATTTGCACACATCTCTGCCTCCTCAATGCCATCACACGCCCCTACTGGCAGCTCCTAAACATTTGAGAGACCTCTCGAACTGTCTTAAATAACTGGAAGAGAAAAAGTGATTGTTAGCTTTCAGAACTTTGAGAACTTGCTTTTATACTTAAGTTTGTAAGTAGGCGTACATTTAATGAATTTGACTAAAATGGCACTTTGAGAAGCTTGATAAATACGGGCCCTGGACTCTATCACAGCTTTCAATGGTCAAGGACCTTAAAAAAAGGACGTTTGACTGCCATGTAAAGCAACCAATCACTATTTGTTTTGTTCAGTGTCATGTTTAGGGGTGTTAAAATGTAACACCGATGTCCCTGCAATAACAGGGACGGCTAGAAATGTTTTATTCAAGAACATTCTGCAAGTTTTACTGCAACAATGGAGCCGCAATCCTCATATACTTTTGAAAATCCAGCATTTAGTTGATCCCGGTAAGCGTTCATTGTCCACGAGACAATGCTTGGCATCAAGGAGTTTGTGTGAGTTTGCATTAAAGAATGCAACACACACGTCTCACTGACATCCTGTAGAATTCAACTAATCCGATGATGACTTGATGAAACTCCTGAAGTGTTTCCAGGAAAGTGTGCAAGAGTTTATAACTCGTAATTGCTACTTTATATCACACAATTCTGAGAGAGAAAAAAGAGAATTATGAGATATAAACAATTGCCATAAATAGATCAGAATTGCGAAAAATCTGAATCACAATATATAATCTTGCAATTGCGGGGGGGAAAAAGTAATAATTGCAAAATGTAAATGTACAATTACATGAAAAATATCAGAATTGAGATTAATAATTATATAGTCATAATCCAAATAGTCATAATTCACTTTTTTTATTCCATGACAGAAACGAGATTCCTTATGTTTTTCATCTATTTGATATCAATTATAGCAAAATTAATCTGTTTAATGGTTTTAGTTTTATAGCTAACAATAACAAAAGTATAAAATGATGAGCAAACTTGATACCATCTGAAAAAGCCGACTTTAAGTAGAGTTTGTAGTAAGTGTGGTCAACAAAAATAAACAACTCTGTTATTTATATACACGATATCCTTAAATACATATTTTAATCTTAAATATTTTAATGGTAATATAAATCATGATACTAAAAAACATGCAAAACCCTTGCTTATGTGTGCAACTAGTTATTACTAGAGATCTTAGCAAAACAGGGCCTTTGAGAATATGTTTGTGCAACAGCGTTGTGAGCCTTGAATGAAACTTGGACTGAATACTGGCTTGTAGTTGAAAATGTGAAGAAAAGAAGAAGAAAAAACATAACCTTTGATATGCTGTGCTGTATTTTCACCCAAAGCACTCACAAACAAATAAAGAGATCAGACACATTGCCCTCAAGAGGCTGTGTGCGAGCTAGTGCCGGTTCGGACTTGAACTGTAATACTGTCATCTTTGGTTCTTGGTCAGGTCAAAAGCAGATTTGTATTTATTTTCTTTGCACTTGAAATAAGGATGCATATGTGTTACTATCGGACCAGCCGACTTATACAACAAGAAGTGGACTTTTAAACCTCTGTTTAGACTACAGTTTTCACAATGCAGTGGGCCAACTGTGTACTGTTTTATTTAAATGATATATATTTACACCAGTAATATGGCATCTGGGAAAAACAGTTTTATGTTCTCACCAGAAATGACGGGTAGTCAAAAGTGAGCTACAAATAGATTTTAATGGCTGCTGCTGAACAAATTTACTGGGAAAAGCTGATATTAACCACACGTTTCTCCTCTTGTTTCTCAGAGGTCTATCAGCTCAGCCTTCCCGAGGACCAAAAGCTGAGCGTCACCACGGTAACAGTGGGTCAGAGCGCTGTTCTCATGTGTGCCATCACTGGAGACCAGCTGCCACCAATCATCTGGAGGCGCAACAACCATGCCCTCAACATGCTGGAGCTGGAGGACATTAACGTGAGTGACATGCTCCTTTACTCTAATTTTGTCTCCGCCACACTCCACGCTCCGCTTTTACTCGTCAAGCGTTTGTGTGCAAGCCATCTGGAAAGTGTTGCAATCAGCTAGCTTTTTAAAGCTGTTGAAAAGCGAATGGCTGGCACTTTCGAGCCAATAAATTGTGTGACAGACAAGTGCAAACGTACATTCAACAGTGACCTTGTTTTGAAATGATACGACATGGTGTGAGATCATTCGATGTTCAATCTAATCTACTTTGTCTCTTAATGTGCTTTCTGCTCAGTTTAGCGTTTATCGTAATGGAGTTTTGGTTTTAGAGTGAAACATTCAACAAAGAGATTGAGGATCGAAGTGGGATTTCACGGAAAAAAAACCATAAATAACACAATAAGAGCTCAAATGAAAGTCTCCAAGGTCCTTGGTTTTCAGATGTTTCACAGTTGTGCCACGCTCCATCTATAATATATATTTATTACAGCAACCTTAACCAACCCAAGCTGATGGAATATGGCCCCATGATGCCAAATTGAGTTATGAGTGATGTTTTGAATGTTCACGCTGTAACGCAACATCACTCAATGCGGCTACAACTCAATAGAAAGCACATTAGTGTAAATGAGGAGTGAGAGAGAAAATACTCAAGAGAAACTAAATGGGTTTCACAGTCTTTTATAATGTTTGATTGCGCCAATATAAAATGAAGTCATTTAAGAGGAAAAGAACAGTTAGCAAAATAATTAAACAGATGTACTTAAAGAAATGAGAGCAGTAGAGAAAATATGGCATGTCTCTCTCGGGATATGCTGCAGGGTAAAAAGTGAGTTTGTCTAACATAACTGAGTACAAATTCAGTAAACGCAGTATTATATTTATGTATATACTGTATGTGCAGTCTGTGAGGACTACAGTTTATCCTACACATATATTATCGGACATTTTATACATTTTATTTGTATTTATTTTATTATTTTCGATGTAGGATAGTGATTATTTTAGTGCCATATAATGCAGTGGAAAGCTTTTCATACTTCTTTATGTTTCACTGTACTTTTATTTATATCACAGCGTGTGTATATTTGACCAGCCAAAAGCCCATCTCACTGGGATATTCATCAATTGAGTCAACACTAGCCTCTGTGTCATCCACGATACATTAAAAGTTTATGAGGCCTTTAAATCTCTAGAACCTTCGCCCCGCAGTCTATTCCACAATAACAGCCAGGCGACACACTCGATGTGTAGCATCTAGATGAATAATCTACAGACATAGATAAAAGATTGTTTAAATGACTGCAGCTCTACAGACAATCCTGTGGACAGCAACATTGGCAGACTGAAACCAGAAGACTCTAAAATGCAGAAAAACATATGCATACTGTTGGGGTATCCTGCAATCCCAGAGCAATATTTTATTTTATTTTATTTTATTTTATTTTATTTTATTTTATTTTATTTTATTTTATTTTATTTTATTTTATTTTATTTTATTTTATTTTATTTTATTTTATTTTATTTTATTTTATTTTATTTTATTTTATTTTATTTTATTTTATTTTATTTTATTTTATTTTATTTTATTTTATTTTGAATTTATTTTTTTAATTTATTTTTTATTATAATAATAATAGTTATTATTATTATTTTATTATATATATTTTTTTTTTTTATTCTATTCTATTCTATTCTATTCTATTCTATTCTATTCTATTCTATTCTATTCTATTCTTGTATCTAATTTTTAATCTGCCACCAAATAGAACCTCATTAATCCAAGTATAGTTGGGGTCATATTGTTAAGTTCGGTGATCTAATTTTAATGTTATAAATATTTCATTTTATCTTTGTGCATTTCTTTCTTTCTTTAGTCTGCCATCAGATAAAACCTCATTAATCCAAGTATAGTTAGAGGTAATATCGTTAAGATCAGTGAATCCCGTCTTCATGTAAGGAATCATCGAGTGCACATTAATGTGCTAAAATGAGGGCGCTTGCTGAGTGTTGCATCATGGGACACTACTAAGACCACCACATGGCCATTATACAAGCGCTCCCTGAATACATAAAACAAAAGAAGAGGATTTAAAGAGTGGAAACTGTGGGCAAAACTTTATTCAGTATCAGCAAGAACTGTTGGAGCTGACATATCGTCTCACGCTGTTGAATATAATGGCCTGATATATTTCCCTTTTAACTTTAATCAAAAAGGTGAATGATAAAATGAAAGAAAGAAAAAAAGCCTAATCATTTGAAAGTGCAACAGAAAGTGTTTCCTATGCTACAGAAATATGATAACCAGTTAATTATCTTTGCATGTCGACTTTCTCATTTGCGCCTAAAAGGAATTTCCTTTCTGCAGAACACCTCTCATTTAGGTTCATGTTTTTGGGTTTGTATGCCTACAAGCTGCTAAAGTCTGAAAACCCTAAAGCTAATCAGTTCTAACACCACAATTAACCCTTGGTGACTCACAAATCTGAAGACCGGGTTAAGGTGCCTGCACTATTGAGCTGGTTAAGAGTCAAAGGAAATGAACGAGCTCAAGACATGGGAACAAGACATCCCATTTCTTTGTTCATTTACCATGTATTTAATAATGCCATATCCTGGCCTTATATTTTGGAGTGGTTTCCTGTACGTCATATCCCTCTTAGTACACTGTACACCAGGATCATAACCACCCAATTACAATACCCAATATTTGATATTTCTAAAAGATTACAATTTTTAGGCTGGTCCCCCTCAGTGGTTTAACAGCGCTCATCATTGTCAAAATGATAGCCAATCAGATCAAAGAAGGCATGGCTTAATGTTCACTGGAGATGAGTGTGAATTCCAACACAACACTTTTAGTTTTACAGTGAAAGAGTGCGTGGTAAGATATTTTTTTACATTTCATATTTTACAATGCATGCGTTTAACGACCCACGGTAACATACAGTAATGCAAATACTGTTGTAATATTGTGCCATTTTAAAAGTAATATATCATAATATTTGAATGATGTCATTCATAACTGAATGTGATGAGACAAGAAATGTATTACATTTTTTAGACGTACAAACAAGAGTGAAACAAGAGTGAATTAAATGTGTGCATATTTGTAAATAAAATATTACCATTTTTAATTACACTACTAATTACTAGCACATTTTTTCAGCTTTTTTATTAAACTGATTATTAAACTTATATTGATGAATACATTTTACTTTATAATGTAGAAACAGCAACATTTACCTAAATATTTAGCTATGAAAGCATGTAAATTGCACACAGTGAATCAAATGAATGATCTGAATGAACTGGTCCTGCTTTATATTAGGTGGCATTAACTATGCAAAACTTCAGTACAGTGTACTTATTTTATTCATATTGTATTGCAAAACACTTTTGCTAATATTGAGGAGGGATACGTGAAATGTTTTGGACAGGTGTGGTGGTTTGGGTAAGGGAAGTGTCAACAGTGTAATTATAAATGTAACTACAGAAATTAATTACAGATGTATTCCATGCAGGTACATTTTAAAATGTAAGTACAATGTAAAAACATGTATGTACACAATAAGTACACCGTTAGTAGGTCCTTACAATGGGGAGCATTAGGTCCAACTGATATAAAGTAGGTCCAATGAACTGATTCACAAAAATGAATCCCCATACTTGACTCACACTTCACAACATAACTTTAGAGAGAGAGGATGAGTTTGTAGAGGGTGTTTAATTATTGACTTTGTTGCATGCACAATATAATGTAACATAAAAACAAGCAATGTCCCATATGCTACACTGCCGCTCATAAAAGTAGCTAATTATGTTTAAAAAAAAAAGAGCTACTAAAAAGTGTATGTTAACAACATCAGTACTGTTAGTTAAACTCTCCTCAATACTGGCATACTTATTTACTGTGCGTGTATAGTGTCCATGTTTTTTTGTTGTTGTTTTTCAATCTTACTGCATAATTCTGGCTTTATCTGGATTCTGCAGCCTAATCAAATCAAAATTAACATATTTAGAACCATCAGAACCATCTGAATCGTCCTTGAAGGAGTTTCTTTGCATCAGGATGTCAGGAAAGGCCAGTTGACCTTGGCGTTTGAATTCATTAGCTTCGTGGGGTTTTGTTTGGACATTGATGGCGTGTCTCTTCAGCCTTTGTTGTCTCTGATGCTGCTTGTTGCTGTACGCACTGATTCTTCTTCTTTTTTCTATTCTTATAATTAGACTTTCAAATGGTGTGATCTGATTTAGTTTCATATTCAGATGCTCCTCTGTTTTGCCTGCTTATGAAATGTTTTTTTTTTTTACTGTAGCTACTGGTGTTTTCACTCATTAAGAGCACATTGTGACAAAAAGGGCTTGTTTATTTGCACAATCAAGGTCGTGGTCTGTAATGAGCAGAACATCCTAGTAACACACAGCTAAATCTCGTTTTGTGCATTTGCATTTAAACCACATTTAAAGCCATTCCATAAAAACCATATTGTTATTATTTGGTGCCACTGGTCTCAAATGTTAGTCCATCCGCCCGCCCGCCCGCCCGCCCGCCCGCCCATCCATCCATCCATCCATCCATCCATCCATCCATCCATCCATCCATCCATCCATCCATCCATCTATCTATCTATCTATCTATCTATCTATCTATCTATCTATCTATCTATCTATCTATCTATCTATCTATCTATATAAGTTTACAGTAGCTGCATGTTCTCTTCCTTCTGCATAAATACTCTGTGAACCAATTTTTCTCTTGCTCTCATTTTTAAAGAGAGAGATATATATATATTAAATTAAATGTCAAATTTTTTTCTCATAATTGCGTGATATTAGTCTTTAGAATTTAATTGCAAGTTTATATCTCAAAATTCTGAGAAAAGAAGCCAAAATTGTGAGATGTAAACTCAAAAAAAAAAAAAAAAACAAAGCTAAAAAATATTTTAAATTGTCTTATTCTGTGGCGGAAACTAGCTTTCTGGGCAAAAACAGTTGAAACATTCAAAAAATCATATTTTGTTTTCTACAGAAGAAAAAAAAAGTCATACACAAAATGAGAACATAAGGAGGTTGAGTAAATGATAACACAAATCAGATTCTTGTATGCACTGTCTCTTTAAGTTTGTTGTTTTTCTCAGAAGCAGTGTGTGGAGAGTAAATGGTGTATGTAGAGCTTTAATGGCGGCCTGCAGCAGAACTGATGCAAATGTCCGCTGCAATCTGTTCCTATTGATTACCCTGTTTTTTAACTGTCCTCGTTCTCATTTTCTTTCTTTCTCTCTCTCTCTCAGTCCCTCTGTATTTTCTTTTCAGTATATGACTGAAAAGAAAATCGTTTCTGTCTGCAGTCCGGTTGTATATGGATGCTTGATTGCACTCACACTTTTTTATTTGCAAATTTATGCATACAAACTAATCTTGATTATAGGAGTTCACGCTGACATTTCCAGCTCTGGGCTGTTGTTTGCACTTCTGTGTCCTAATCTCTCACTCTTTAAGGTCATGGTGATAGTAGATTTGTGTATTTTTAACAGGATTTCGGAGATGATGGATCACTGTACATTACCAAGGTGACCACTACACATATGGGCAACTACACCTGCCACGCAGACGGCTACGAGCAGCTTTTCCAAACACACAACCTGCAGGTTAATGGTATGTAATTTACAAGCATATTCTCTAGCAAACTGACCAATCAGAATCAAGAATTCGAGAACCAAAACAGTGAGCTTGTGCTGTGTTCACACCATGTCGTTACCGTAATTATGTGATGGAAACCCATGACGTTCACAACCTCAGATTTAGATTTATGCTTTTCGTTGTCAACTATCAACAGCAAAATGAATGTCAGATGGTACAAGTAAGAGCCGTTTAAGTTTAAGTTCATTATGTTATGTGCTTTGAGACATGAGGTAATCTAACACTGACACTTGTCCAGTGCAGACTCCGATGATATCAGGATATAGATTTTTTACAGTTGATAAACAATAAAAAAATGACATCCAATTAGAATCCATCCTCGAGAATATTAAGTAGCAGATGATACAAAAAACTGCAGCACATGCTTATAATGAACAAAACGTTATCGTCCACTGTTGTTGAAGCTAATATTGTTATAAGTCTCTTATCATGCCTTAAAGCACATCACATAATGAACTTAAACTTAAACTGCTCTTACTTGTAACGATATTAATATTGTTATTGTTTTAGTGTTATTTACAGTTAACATTCTGAGTGTGAACGGTCATTAATATCTTTATTTTAAATAATACATGTTTTTTTTTTAGCAATGAATACTAAATTAAATGATTTTCTAATTGCCAAGTGTTTTAATAGCCTAAACACTTATTCTATATTTATAAAATAGGACTTTTAATAATAATAAAATATATTAATTGTATTACGTTGTTGTTATTACTTTTCACTTATAGTAATTATTACAGCATTTAATGCAAATGTATGCATAATTATTATTATTATATATATTAATTAGAGTTTGCAATGCAGGTTTATGAATATTACATAATGAAATAATATATTATTATTATTATTATTATTATTATTATTATTATTATTATTATTATTATTATTATTATTATTATTATTATTATTATTATTATTATTATTATTATTATTATTATTATTATATTAACATGGTACTTAGTTTATGTTACATAACCGAGAGATTAAAAAGATTTTTATGATGTGCATTCCTTGATCTCCTGCTACTTTTTTTTCCTTGCTATATCTCATTGACACATGAAACACACAGCAATCAAATGTCCCTAAATGATAACATCACAATGTAATTAGAATGAAAAACAATTGAACTTGCCTCTGGAGTTGTTGCCTAGCAATTAATCATGGTCAGAGCTGGGAGGAAATGAGAAATTAATTAGGGGATGTGACACATGTTCCCTTTTTGTGTTTTGAGCCACGAGGGCACTATAGTGCTCCCCTTTACCTAATTATGCTTCTTGATGACCAAAAGCAATAGCAATGGTCTTTTTTTTTCCCTCAGTCCACTGTCAGTTTGCTGATGTTTTTACCATTATTGCGTCTGTGTAGTTTAATTCAAGCTAAAGCATGTACGTTTCTCTATGGCAGACAAATAAAAGAATTCCGAGTAATTAATGTCCTGCACGGCACACGAAAACAGCGGCTAACCCTCTGGCTTTAAATTGTTGTCCTTAGCACCTTTTTCATTTAGAATAATGACAATATAACGTTGTTGCTTTATTCTCAAGGCAGGGTTTCGCTTGATGGTTAACCAAGGTTAATAAAAAGGGGGGAAAAAGAAGAAAAACATTAATAACCATCTCTGTGATACATATATACATTGTGTGAGTGGGTGTCATTTTTCGTTATTTGTTTAAGAGCAGTGTTAGCTGGGAAAATGAAAGGGGTCGGACAGGTTCACAGAGACCTGCTGAGTATCAGAGATGGTGAAATGGAGAGGAAACTCTAATCGAGGACACTGAAAGCTCATCAGCACCGACGCACATACAAAAGCACCAGAAAAACACACAATTCTCTGCGCCGCATGTAATGGACACGTCCGCACACCAAGAGAGACAAAGACAAACATAAACTAATAAATCTGACTCTCAATTTCACGGAGGAACAAATACACACAGAGAATTTATCCGGTCCAGTGATGGCGGACTTGCACGCTGGCGAGCCAAAACACTTGCTTATTCTCACAGAAAATCAACACTGAGGAAAACAAAGAAAAGGAGGGCAGAGGAATAAAAGGAGGGAGATTGCAGGAGACGAGAGGCCATGAGAATTTTGTGATAGAGCTGTCAGCTTTGATGTGTTTCACACAGGGGACAATCTCAAGTCGATCCCCAGGTAATAAAATACCGGTGCACACAAAGACAGATACAGGTGCATACACACACACATACGCACATACACACACATAACACACACACACACAAACACAAATAAAGAAAAGTCCTTTGGTAGGAATTTTATATAATTTATTTTTCTTTATTTAAAATAAAAAATAAGAGACAGTACTGGTTGTGTTCTAGCTTATTTCACCAAAATTATGTCATTAGTTTTTTTTTTTTTTTTTAATCTCTTTTTCTAATGTAATTCTCCAGGTATAATAATAATACTTGTTTGTTTCTGTTTTTATACTTCTATGCTGCTGTTTCTTTCCCCAAAATTATTTTATTTAAAGCTTATCCTAGGAATTTTCCCATATAATGAAAATATTAAATATAATTTTAATATAATTAAATATAATTACTTAATGACCAATTAGAATCAAATATTCAAGAATGATCATTGAATTCAGGGAAGCGTCTGCTATAGGCTGTTTTCTGTTTAGTTTTTTGTCAAAATTAGGTTTTTTGAAGATTGCCCTGGTTATTTATATGTATATTATATATTTTTATATCCATCAAAAGTGAAAGGAAGCCAGATCTATCAAGCTGTAACAATGGCATAGACATATATTTTTTGTTCTTTAGTTTTACTGGAAGATATGTAACAAGATATAATGACAATACATTTTTGATTTGTTCCTGAAACTAATTTATATTAATAGCTTCAGATCACTTTAACTCATTTTAACCACTTTTTTATGGAAACGCAACACTTATTGTCAATATATGAAGTATTGATTTCTGACTATGTGCTTTTAAAATGATACTAGAGATTGTTCTTTTTCAAACTCAGTATTGCACTGTTAGATATGCTTTTCTACATTTCCTTCATGCATGGCTTTGTTTTCACACGGTTTACTGTTTATCATAATCTGCTCATTACCAATGAGCTGATCTTGGAACACCACAAGGGCCTGAGCTTGCGATTTTTACACTAAATGATTTCTGCTTTTCAATCGTGAGTTGAACTCCACAGTCCCAGCGAGCTTAAGGCTCAGATTCCACTCCCTGTGCTTTGAAGCAAAGCATTTCATTAAGTCAGCCCCCTTGCGTGCTACAAAATTGTGCCCCTGCCACCGCTGTCCAAACATTTCCTCTCATATAGAGTTCTTAATGGTAAATAGTAAACAGTAAACTGGTTAAACAAAGGGTTTTTTACTGTTCTTGTTATTATTATTGTTCTTGGCTTTGATATCTTTTTATTTGATAATCGATGACAGATTGGCAGTCGTCTCAAGCTCATTTGAGATTCTGTGATGATTTTGTAGAATATACAAGGTATTTAAAAGTCAGAAAGGCAAAAGAAATATAGTCTTGTAGAATAATAATAAATAATAAAAATAAAATCATTCTGAACATACAGGGCTGTGTTTCCCTAAAGCATCATAAACCTAAGTAGATCATCAAACCATTGCCACCAATGATCCACTTGACTCACAATGCATTTGGGAGGCGCATCCCAGGATGTTGTTTTTGTTATTTTATTATCTCTGCTCATACTTCATCCTTTCCTCTGTTTTTTTTTTTTTTTTTTTTAATATAGTGCCCCCTGTTATCCGGGTATACCCAGAAAGCCAGGCACGCGAGCCAGGGGTCACAGCCAGTCTGCGGTGCTACGCTGAGGGCATCCCTGACCCGCAACTCTCATGGCTGAAGAACGGCATGGACATCACCACAAAACTCTCCAAACAACTCACACTTCAGGGTACAAACAAATAACCATTGGACATTTCTGATTCTTTTTATGATGTTTTATTGTAATGATACAGTGGCAGAAATTACACACTTAATGCATTTAAACAAATGTGATTCATGAAGAATTCCTTTTATTTAAAGAATCTTTTATCCATTAACCCTTTGACTAGTACAATCACACCTGTGTGATTAGAACTTTTAGCATATCACATGATCAACTGCAAAATTCAAATGTGCTTTTGCGCTTTGGCTGGTGCTGAGCCAGAAACGGACGTGCTCAGTGCTTGGTATATATCACAACTATTCTGTGTTTTCACCCACATAATGTTTATTTTAGGTTCCAGCCATTTAAATACACTTAATTACTAGCAAATAAATAAATGTATAGTTGGTAAATTACACACTGATGTCTGTGGAAGTGAATTTACATGAATCAGAAAGATCTGATCACTGATCTGTGGCATAAATAACATGGCGGTGCCCATTGTGCATTATAGATCAAATAACATGGTCATTATTATAATATATATAGTTTTTTTTTAAGCCAAAACTCATTCACTTACACATATTTGAGAATATCAGATAGTTCATTGTATAGTAAACAAGTTTGTGAATATTTAACGAAATAAAAGCGACACATCTGTCGTGGCTGTGATGTCACCTGACAAGCAGATGCGTCGCCATGGAAATATTAATGCGAAGCATCCTAAAATAACGATCACATTAAAAACTCACACTGGAGGGGTCAGTTAGAATATTTTAAATTTACGTGCGAAAGGGCTAAGGAACAATATTTGAGGGGAAATGCAATTCCACTGGCAAATGAAAAGATAATAATCTCACAACAGTCATTAGCCGCTTTTCCACCACTGAGCCAAACCATTCTTGTTGCTTTACTGTTCCATTCCGTGCCAATCTGGCCAGCCTGTACGGATATGGTTTAAATTTCCACTAAAAAAGGGGCTCGTTGGAATGTAATGCAAATTACATAAAAAAAAAAATAAAAAAAAAAAAATAAAAAAATATTTATGTCATTTGAACCACCTTCAGTGGTGCAGTTAGTAAAGCATATGGCTAATGAATCATTGTTTTGATGCGATCAACACAGATTTGAATCTGCTTTTTGCAGAGCTTGCTCTTCTTTCTTTTCTCATCACAAATCACATCAGAAATGCATTTACTTTAAAAAAAAATATTAAGAAAATGTCCTAATGTGGAAATAACGTGCCTAACGAAATGTTTAATAATAATAAAAGCATTTATTGGGTAGGATTAGGGGTAGGTGTAGAAAGGGATGTTATTGTCCCTTTAAGGCGGCATTCCATTAATAATTGAAATAAATATATTCATTTACATTCTATATTATTATTGCATCCTGTTAATGTACAGCACTACTGAGGTGCAAATAGTATGTATCTTTCAAAATAAAGTATAAATTACATGTAATGATATTATTTATTATTGCATAGAAGGCTACTGCTGTAAATATGGTGTAAATAGAATTTATCTTTTTTCCTTAGTACATAGTATCTACAGCTATTTTTACTTAGTGTAAATAGCAATTATCTTTATGAAAATATGTTCACTAAGTGTAAATAGAATCTAGTTGATATTAACACCTGGTGTAAATAGCATCTATTGCTTTAATATAACTCCTATATATTATAAATAATATACACCTAGGATGACTTGAGGGAGATTAAATCATGTGCTAATTTTCATTTTTGGGTGAACTAACCCTTTAACATTATTAGAACTGCTCGGCATGACTGTGGAGAAGTGGCTATTCATTCCATAATCAGAGTAAATGTAGCTTAATCTACAAAGTCCAACAGATCAATGTGGTGCTGAATAAACGTTGAAGGAGGTATTTTAAGTATAGTATTTTTTACTGCATTAACAGAATAATGCACGTGCGAGTTAACTGATTTTATATAGTCCTGAAATTCCCAAACATAATGGCAGTGCAGTACTCTTTTCTCAACAAAAGCCTTTACACTAACTGATTTGACATTTAAAAAAAATGTGTCCAATTCTTTAAGCAGACGTTGATCTTGTCGTTCTGAAGAAGCTTTATATAGCCGTGATGCCTGCTGGTTGCGCTGTACCGGTGATTGACGTGTTTGTCATAATCTAGATCTTTACTCAATCCCACAATCCCCCCTGTGGGGCCACTCATCAACAAACATTCCTCCAAAGTCAGCTGTTCAGACTAAAGCTAACATGACAACTTGAGAACTCTATAAATGTTTCAGCTGTTATCAAACACATTTTCGTGATCCCATTAGAGGAACTTACATAAATGGAGCCGTGATGGAGGAAAAGTTCACTGTCTTTCCATCAATCTTTCTTTTTTTTTCCATTCCAGCTAACGGAAGTGAGGTGCATATCAGTAACGTCCACTTCGAGGACACCGGCGCCTATACCTGCATCGCCCGTAATGAGGCGGGTGTGGACGAAGACATCTCCTCTCTATTCGTGGAGGACTCGGCTCGGAAAACGTGTATGTATAAGTCATGATGTGCAGTCCATCCCTCCTTATGATGAAATTTCACTTCCTGTTTCTTTGCATTATTCATCAGACTGGACATTAATAGTTTATAAACTTCAGATAACTTTAGATAAAAATAGAACCAGAAGGAGATAATGGATGAAAAGTCCCAGTGGCCGGATGTTTCAATATTTTTCACTAGTTTTATGGTGCTCTGCATTGAAATGAATGGGAAATAAGATTTGTTATATAAGATTATCTTAAGGAAAATCTCAATTTAATGAATGTTTTAATATAATTTTTAGATTTTCCTCTTGATGTCACCATTTATAGAACAACTGCAACTACTTGCCTCAAATAGTTACCATTCAAAAACAAAAGATTGGTAAGATTTTAAAGGTGCATCATGCCACTTTCCGTCCGCTAGAGGGCGCCTATTCAAAACAAAGGCGTAGTTTGATGACGCCAGGTTTGAGCGCAGCATCTTGGGACATGGTCTTCACCTCACAGCCAGTGGAAAATAGGACTCGGGCAGAAATCATGTTTATTATTAATTTTATTATGACTGGACGGGACACAGTCGCCGGGTGCCCGCACTATTTCCGCTTTTCCGGTCATGAGTATGAGGTAATGCCGCTCTGTTTATCGTATTAGATACATTTAAGTGTGTTTAAAATTATGTTGACGTTACTTTGTGCATTCGCTCAGCGTCTGCTCTGACATTTGTTGCACACTGCGAGAGAACTGAAAAGAGAAAACCATGGAAAACCGAGGCTAACGCAGATATGACGCAATTGACAGGCGACTCTCTCAAATGCTATGCTGGAACGTCCCGGGTTCTCGGTTAAAATGGCAATTTTCTCTCATTTTACAAATAGTTGGAAACATATGGGATATTGCCAGAACTCAACTGAACAAAATATATAACACTGGCCTGGTGGTTTTGGGGTATTTTACTGCAAAAGTACTACATAGTGTTTTTGAAAGAAGTCTCTTGTGCTATTTTAATATATTTTAAAATGTAATTTATTGCTGTGTTGGCAACTTTTCAGCATCATTTCTCTAGTCTACAGTGTCACGTGATCCTTCAGAAATAATTTTCATTGCTGATTTGGTGCTCAAGAAACATTTCTCATTATCAATGTTAAAAATACAGCTGTGCTGCTAATATTTTTGTGGAAACGTTACATATGGAAGCTTGTTTCCACCACTGAATAAAAAAAAGGTAATTGCAATGTTTTTTTTTCTCAGAATTGCATGATATAAACTTGCAATTTTGAATTAAGTAAGAATTGCAAGATACTGTATAAACTCAGAATTGAGGTTTATTACTCGCAATCGCAAGTTTATATCTCGCAATTCTGACTTTTATCTGCAATATCTTTTAAATTGTTTTATTCTATGGTGTAAACAAGCTTGCATTAATACTTTTTCAGGATTTTTTTTTTTAATATATTAATTGAGTTATCAATAGAAAGACCAATTGAATGTGTCCTTGATGAATAAAAGTATTAATTTCTTTAAAACCAAACATCTTACTGACCAAACTTTTGAATTGTTGTGTGTGTTTTGATGTGCTTGTTGATACAGTCTGATAGTTATGGGCAGTGAAGGATGCAGAGGAACCTCACAGGTCATCATACAGTCATCGGTCACTGTTTCTCTAATAGTTTCTGAAGGTGTTGGGATACATAGTTCAGAGTTCTGGGTATTGTAGTTAAGCAAGATATGACCAAGCAATGCACTGTACAGAAAGAAGGCCAGAGTTTCCTCTCGGGTCATACAACCAGAGCCAGTGCAGGCTGTGTTTTCCCTGCATGCATAATGGATGACATTATTCTCTCAGATTCACTACAGCTCTGCCCACTGATCTGGAGTCAGTTCATCCAGTCCCTTTGATCTCTGCTCTGACAGATGAACTCCTCCTGCTGTCTGCTTCAACACTCGCTCTAGACCATCTCATACGCAGTTTCTCCTCAAGCAGTCTATGATTTCTGCGTGGGAGAATATTCTCATAGGTGTCACAAATCATTTGTATTCTAGAATATATTTTCACTTTGGACACAGAGTTTATGGTGCTTTTGCATCCTTAAAAGCTCCAGCCTCAATTCATTACATTATTAACTGTGTAGAAAAGCGCATTTGACTAGATTATTTATAAATCTTTTTTCTTTCTTTTTTAAAGTCATGAAAAAGAAGCAAATGTTTTCATTTTGGGTGAACTGCTATTTTGATAGTTCTGATTCATCGTGTGTGTTGAAACCAGGCTAAATGGTTGGATTTGCTGGTCTGTGCTATTGCTTTCATTGTGAATGAGAGGAACAGTCCTGCACTGTCGGCTGGGATTTCCTCTTACGTTAGTCCTGTAACAACAGGTCTGAAATCATAAGCCTGGGATGATATACGGCTCCCTGCTTCCACAGAGCGCAACAGCCCGGCAGATACATTTACAAATTATGCCTAAACTCTACCTAAATAAGACTTTAACACTCTGCTTCAGCTTTGTGTAATGAATTTGTTCTTGTTGTGAGTAACTTATTTACAGGAGATATGGTTTCTTTACATTATATGCCTAAAAATACAAAAAATCAGCTTCAGTTGGTGTCTGGCTACACAAGATCAAAATTGGAAAAAAAGAAAAAGCTAGAACTTTGTTGTTTTTGGAATCTACAGTAAGGATTACAGATTGTCGGGGGCGTGTGATAAAGTTATCATACATCTAAAGGGCAAAAAAAGGTGAAGTTAGTGGTCAGCCATCATAGTTGAGGTCAGTGCCGTTTTACAGGTCAGCGGGGGAAAACACACCACTCTCAGAGGGGAGATAATGATCTCGGCCCCGTCCCTCTCTCTCCTCAAGATTGAAAGGTCAGTCAGTGTCCCTCAGCCCAGTCATGGTGCTCTAAAGATCTTGAAATTGCCATAAAAAAAATTCAAAGGCCACTGAGTAAAAGTCGACTAATTTGAGAGTACATTATTTTCTAATTTTGTCTCTAATGGTATTAAAGTTAAAGTGCGATTCTTACTTTACACACACACTGTGTTCACTATGTTCAAATATTTATTGTTATGTAATTGCCTTGTGGTTTAACCAATAGGATTCCAGAAGTTAAAAATCTGTACATTTTTGCATATTTACCACTGTATAAGTTTGGGGTGGGACAGATATTTTTTTGTTTCTGAAAAAAGTATCTTACCATCAAGTCTGCATTTGTTTGATCATAAATACAGTGAAAACAGTGTAAACTATAAAATTTCCTTAAAAAAACAAAAAACAAAAAAAAAAACGTTTAAATATATATACAAAGACTAATGACTAACACAACTTTAATGATCTGAGCACATGGTCTGAAGCGCATTGCGCAGGTGCACTAAGGGTGTGTCTGAATCCACTTGTGCTGGTAACAATGGAAATAATGGGTGTTTTGGCCGTAATGTACAATAAACCAATCAGAATCTCATCTCCTATTCCCTTTAAAAGCCAGTTGCGCTTGCACCATGGTGGAATTTGTGAGCGGAAAGACTGAACGCTTCTACAGCGAGGAATCCTTTTATTTTTTAAAATAAAAGTGTGCGTTCGTTGTGGACCCACCTAGCCTGACGTGGTCATACTCAATTCTAGTCAGAATATGAGTCTGAAACGGCTCCATTGGGCTGTAATTATGGGGCTTGTTTCAGTCGAACCAGGAAAGACCTAATTTGGATAGAGCTACAACCAATCAGAGCAATGGAGCGATGCATAACGTTAGTTGTCAAATGTCAACAGAACTCATCTACACTTGCAGTGTGTTGCCAAGTCTGCGGTTTGTTTTCCATTGAAGCCACTTCAATTATGTGATGTAGACCCAGGAATGTGAATTGTAGCAACCGTGCCAAAATAACACACCGATCCCCGCCCCCATCCCGACGCCACTTTTTCCGCCATGTTTTTCAACCCTCCCAAAAAGCTATTAGGCTTGTTTTGGGCTAGTAGTTGCCGGGTTTTGCTGTAAAAACTTGGCAACCCTGTCTGCACACACCCTGGAAAAAGTCACGTTAGAAGAAAAAATGAGTGTAAACGATCATTGCTGGTGTTGTAAGAAAAGAATTTAAGGAGCACTTACCAACACGATCATCATTTCTGAGAGAAATAGTGAAGGTGAATGCATACATGAACAAGTTCTCATTTTAGGATTAGAACAAATTCAACCCAAGCGCCTTTGATGACGTGGATTGCGTTACTGTTTATCATCTGTCCTTCCTCATCTAAAGCCCGCCCTGATGATTTCATTGGTCTGAACAGTTTCAATTTGTGCATAATTACTCCTCTATGGATCAAGTCCAGACCGAACTGCCCGAGCTCAAATGTTGTGGGCAGGGCTGAGTTCGGCTGGCATATTACTAATGCACCCTGTAATAAAAAATATAAAAAATACTGCACTATTTACTTTAGACACAGGTTTTTTTAGTCAATGGCGCAGTTGTTTTCAGTTGCCTCAAAACATCAAAGCAACGCACCAACAATCAGCCTAAACACACTTCGCTTTCAGACCAGCACGCCCATGAGCAAACAGATGGGTGCAAACGCATTTGCTATTTAAACAATATGACGCTGAATGTGAACTGCCTCGGGCTGAAACTAGAAAATTACTTTGCATCTAGTGTATGATATAGGGCCAGAGGTGTGTTAGACTTCGGCTGATGTAACTGATCGTCAAGAGTTGCCAATTGTAGTCGGGAGGATCTTAAAACAGAGACATAAAGTTGGACTTTATGCTTCCTGTAGTGACGCGTTCATGTGGTGAAGTGAACTATATGCAATATTTGTAAAATACACTGACATTTCAGAAACAATTTCAGCCAATACTTTATGTACTGCTTAATACAGCGACTGTCTGTACAAGAATAAAGTTCAACATAGATATATACATTTTAAATACCATTGATGTGGGTATTTTATCTTGATAAACATGACACAATATAATATCGCGACTACATGAGGAGCTTTTACTGTTATAAAAATACAGCTTTGTAAGCATGAGGGGAAGTGAAGGGTGTCAGAATAAACACGAAACACAAGTGAACGTTGTCATGCGGTGAATGCGGCCTACCGTGGAACAGCTGTGTCGCCATCAGAGATTGTGGAGAAGCTGTGCCGGCTGGGTCAGCTGTCTGCTCCTGAATCGCTCTAGTTGTACTTTGATGCCATACGTCGCAGTGACGTCAGACAGAATTTCTAACCAACATGCACTTTTTCAAGTCAGACGGCGATCGGTTTGCGCAGCGCTGCATGAAAACAAAAATCTCCCTTGAGACCGACACCAAAAATCTTCCTTGTAAATCAGTGCAAAAACCCAATTCTATTAGCAAAGCAATTGCTGTCTCAAGTTGTAGCTGTCATCATCAAATATTTGAGTACATCTCCTGTCCCAGAAGATATTTTTGTAAAGGAAATATTGGCAGAGGAGGATTTAATCAGACGAGTGATTTGAGGCTGGGGTGATGCGAAGCACTCAGGTGCGGTTGTGCTCATCATCAATAAGAAGAAATGAGACAAAATGCCGTTGCCGTCTTGTCAAGGGGAAAAAGTAGGGGACAAGTATTTAAGGCTGTCGGATAAACACCACCTGCTGCAAACATACAAACAACAGTAGCGCTGATCTCTCTGTGGTCTCACACAGCTGTGCTCTTGTTTGATTATAGGATTCCTTGTTTGCTCCGGTGTTATCATAAGAGATGGTGAGCAGAAATAAAGGAACAGATGCAGAGAGAAACTAAATGTCTATGACTACCCACAATTCCGCAAAATTCTTGTATGTTAGCAAGTGGCTTGCCAAAAGCCAAATGGGATGGTTGCTTTGTCCATTTGTGCTTTTTTTGTTTGTTTGGATCTGGAAGTCTAGGCTCTACTGTATAGGGAGCTTGACAGAATTATCATTTCACACCCTGTAATTTTGTGTTCTGCTCTGTCACACACTAGGCCCATCAAAACAATGTAGGCATCTCTTTGCCGTTGCATGCTGGGATATGCCAGTGATCATGCTCACCTCTGCCATTGAGTGTTCAACGGGTAAAGTTTTTTTTTGGTTAAGTGCACACAGCTCTGATCTAAAGAAATGGCATGTGGCTGTATGTGGCCATTTCCTCTCTTTCTTTTATTCCTTTTACAAGGTTTTTTTTATGTTATGCTTTTTTTGTAATGACAAGTTGTTTGGAAAAGAAAATGGATAGTTCCAAAAAGTATGAACAATTTTTCACTACTCTCAGCCATTATTTAAATAACTGGTTTCACACAATTTTCATCACAAATCTTTTCTTAGAAAAGTTCGAGCATAACATAAAAGTTACACTGACTTACACTGACTAATGATTTTTTTTGATAAAATCATTTTAACAATTTGCATCAATTTTTCTTAGTACATTTTACTGCTGTGATATCAACTTACTTGCCAGTATCAAGTAAAATGTACTTAACTATAAATGTAACATTTGCGAAGACATTAAGTAAATGTTACTTAATTATATTTAACATAGCAGGTTATATTTATTCAAAGCAGTTGAGTAAATGTCATTTTAAAAGGAACATCACTGTTGTGAAAATATCAAGTACATTTTATAAATCTTTACTGTTATGAAGTAATTAATTAGATTTTTTAATGTCTGTCCATTTCACATTTTGAATTACTGAGTTTAATGAATTTATATTACTCACTATTATTATGTAAATGTTGTTAGTGTTACCAAATAAATATAATCATTTTCTCTGCATCAAATACTTTATCACAAATCACAAATATACAATAAAGTTGAACAGTTTATTATGTCAACATTCATAATGAACCATTAAATCAGTAATCTTCACATTAAGGTACATTACAATAACTGTAGAATGAACCTTGTTTGGTTTAACTAAAGCTCAGCTCTGGTCTCCATTCATTGGGTTTGGAGCAACACAAGGGTGATTAAATTATGAGAGAAACTGAATGAAATATTGATTTGCTATCCTTTAACAAAAACTTTACATTTGTATAAAGATGGCTTATATTTACAACATATTAAAGGTGGCATGGCATGCCAAAATTGACTTGTGCATGATTCAGGCCTATTTACTCTAACAATAAAGAGTTTGGATTTACTCAGCAATAATTTGTTCAATTTAGTAAACGTATGTTATAAAATATCTATATGTCTATATGCTGAACTATTCATCAAATTATAAAAAATAAAAAAAAAAACATTAAGCAGCACAACTGTTTTTCACATCGGTAACAATCCGCACCAAATCAGCATATGAGAATGAATTCTGAAGGATCATGTGACACTGAAGAGACTGGTGTAATGATGCTGACAATTCAGCTTTACCATCACAGGAATACATTGCATTTTAAAATATATTCAAAATATATTCCATATATGTGTTAAATAAATGCATATATGCAAATAACTAGTAAGCATAAGAGACTCTTTCAAAAACATTTGAAATACTTTCTGACCCCAAACTTTGTGTAAGTATTTCTGTTTCATGCTGACCTCAGCTCAAATTGTATTGTGTCTTCTTAATTTAATGTAAACTGATCAACCTGAACACTGTGTGTGCAAATATGTGTCTAAAGGCTGGTTTTCCTGGGTAGTTTAACCGCATCACTGCTCGAAGGCAAAAATTAGTGGCTATTTTCTTTTTCCTTCTTTCATCAAATGTATTTTCCAGAGCCTATTTCAGCATCAGCCACTCTCTGAGGTGTTGCCCTATACCTGAGGGCATTAACCTCAATATCCAAAAGACTGTAGGAGTTTGTATTAAAGTTTAAGGAAAGCAATACCAGCAAAATAAGGTAGTGCACTCGTCTGTAAGGTAGCATGACCTTCCAAACCTACTGAATACACAGTATTTTTCCATATACATTATACACACTATGTAGAAAGCTGGAAAGGTTACTTCAACAACTCTTTCAGTATTATAGAATATTCACTGATTGAGTCTTTATAATTGTCATAATTAAATCATGTTCGCTCTTTTAATTATGCAGGGCCACATGGGGTATTTGCATAACGGAGCATTACCGCGATTGACGCGGAGTTGCATTCTCAACTCATGAATACTTTGATAGGTCCATGAATGATTCAGAGAGGCAAAGCAGAAGCGTGTACCCCAGGCATTTGTCTTGATTAGTTTTCTGTTGTGTTGGAGACCTAATTAGAGTCCAACACTGGCCTTCACCTTTGCCATCACAGTCGACTCATACCGCTGCTTTATCTCCCACTGGCAACTTAAAATGTGACACCGCTGTCGGGAACATTGCTTTTCGGTCAGAGTGCATTTGAGGTAGGGTTTGTTGTTTCTCCCAGCAGCCCTGTTCCATTAACCTTAAACATTGTGATGGATGGATGAGCCAAATTATGCAATATAATGTGTGAACTGGGCTTTTTTATGGGCTTGTGCAAAAAAGATGCAAAGGAGACAAAAATCACATAATGTCAAATAGAGAAAAAAATAGACAAAAAGTGATTTGTCTAATGTGACGATGTCGAACAGTAACTCCAATGGATAAAGGGGAGCCTGACAAGCTAGACCCACATCAAGATGTTTGGTCTGGGAACTCACCATTGGCAGGGCTCAATCCGAGAGGCGGGATAAATGGTTGTCTTTCAAACTCCCTCTGCACGCGGTAGGATAGAGCTACAACCAACCAGAGCAACGAAGATGGTGAAGCGGAGCTAGTTGATTGATTAAACTTTTGCCGTATCTGGTCAGCAAAACTCCGAACACATCTTCCTTTCTTAAGAATGATTTCAATGTCGTTCTTTGTTCTAAGAAAAGCTCCAAGTCTTCCAGAGTCGCGACCAAAGCCGATTCGAAAGACGCCTGTTCGCTGTGTTTACAAGAAGCACGCTGAACCTCCGTAACTCTGCCATGTTTATGTTAAGACCCACCCACCAACTCTATACACGATGTGATTGGCCTGACCAGAGTTTGGTTTTTACAGCTCAGAAGTCTATTGAGAGTTGCTAGACGATACTCGCAGCAGATTAGATTTGCTGCTGATAGGGCGCGTCTAGATTTCTAGACTAGATAAAGCGAGGAAGTGTCTATTTTTATCACAAGAACATGATCATTTTTTTGGACAATTTGAATGGTTAAATACAATTTTAGCAATCAAAAAGCATGTATAATTGATTGAAATCATGAAATGGATACAATCTAACAAGAATATATTAAATGTTAAAATTACTTGTTTAGGGCCCTATAAAATTTATTTATTTATTTATTTATTTATTTATTTATTTATTTATTTATTTATTTATTTATTTATTTATTTATTTATTTATTTATTTATTTATTTATTTATTTATTAGTTAATTAATTATTAAATTAATGTAATATTTTCATTAAATTATTTGAAGTCAAAAGGCATGTCTAATTAATTAAATTAAAAACTACATTTTTTTAATTTATTTTTTATTAGTCAATGTAAAAAAATAAAAAAAATAAAAACTAATCCAGATAAGTTGTGTGGTATTTTTGAATTGTGTAGGCGTAGAAGATTCATTTAATTTATCTTTTAATCATATTAAATTCAACTTTTTTGTTAAACAAAGTGCTGCACTACAGAGCTTTACTGTTAAAATTGTAAACAGAAGAGTTGACAAATTGACACATTTCATTAAATTATATAGAGTAAAACATTATTATACAGTAAATTCAGTTTTTTTGGACTAGATGCCATGATTATGTCCATATTTTCCATATAAATCATAGGGTCCTACACGTTGCCACTGTAGCCTATATATGAAGGGAACATTTTTCATACCCCTTCATTTGAAAAACAGAGGGATAGGGGAAAGGGAAATGTCTAAGTTGATGTGTACTTGCAAAGTTAAATATAGTTAGTAAAAACATCTGTTGGGAAAGCATCAAAATAAAGTGTGAACAGAAGCAGACGGTCGGCGTATAGATTTGGGGCGTTGTTACATTACTGGAGAGGGGCATGTCAGGCTACGCCATAGGTTTCGACACCAAAGTAACAATCAGCCTTTACTCCACTGAAAGAACATCTTATTTCCAAGGTTTTTTATTCTCCCTGCTCTGTGACATTGTATCAGTACGCTGTGTTGTCGGAAAAGAAAGACTAGGCTATTTTTCTACAAACTACTCCCTTCTGCTTCCCATGTCTTTTTTTCTTTCTTTTTTTACATTGCTAATCAATTGCTGATGCAATGGCAATATTTTTCACAAAAGTCTTTTAGATTGCTGATACATTAACTCATAAAAAAGAACTTGACTAAGGACTTTTTGAAGATTAACTCCAGCTCCATCACTATTCTTTGAAACCGTTCCTCGGCTCTCCTGTCTTCTTGATGAAGTGAGAGTGGAGAATGAGAATCGCTTGGCGTAGGGATTGTAGCACAGGTGAATTGTGGGAGATTGATTCGCAGACTGTGAGAGATTGAATCAGATCGCCGAGGAACGGTTAGAGGTCACATCTTCACCGCAGACTGCACTAGTGAACAGTCAGAATGCATGAGGAGAATTTGGCTGTTGGTGACATAATGTGCTCTTTCATGCTAATGAGTCATATTTATCAATATTTCCTCTGTGACAAATATTGCGCAAGGAGTAATGGCATATCTGTCTTTTGTGGGTAATGGCCGTCATTGTTATTTTTAACACGGATGCTGCGGCTATCAGGAACCATTTATTTCTAATGGAGGCGTTTTAGTATAGTTATTAGTCCATTTGTTCCTTTCTAAAATGCTTTTGGAATTATTCAGGAGTTAATTGCGCGGTATTTTTTGGTAATGCTTCAATGAGACTGCTAAGCCACTTGATTGCCACAAGACCCATTTTAAAGATATTTGATCATTGCTAGCAAAGGCGTTTATCTCAATCTGCAGAGTTTAAGAGGTAACACTATGCACGGCTCCATCAGCCATGCACTCTCAGAAAAAAAAGGGTACAGTGGAGGTACAATTTTGTTCCTCAGGGAACAAAACATAAAGGTACACAATTAGCCCTTAGGGTACAACTATACCATTGTTTTCCTCAGTTCGTCCTAGTGAGTCGCTGTGCTGCAGAGTTTGGTTCCAACCCTGAAAGACATCTCTAGAAGCTCCTATTGAGAATGAACAGAGGTTTAGATTTGGATGTTTTATTGAAAATGTTTGGTCGCCATTATGGAGATCAGTGTTTCCTTTAGTTCCTTTGTTTGACTTGGATTTCTATTTGAGTTTGTGTTTTTTGTTACAGTGTAAACAAAACATATAATTGTTCAAAACAAAAGAAGCCATAAACAAACTGTACCATGAAGAATTGAATAAAAATATGAATAAATCATATTCATCAACAATACTTTTTGCCACAGATCAGATGTTCTAAATGTTGTTTTTTTTTAAACATTTTAAGGCCCCCGATCACACAGAACGCGTTTTTCAGGTTCGAAAACGTGAGGCGCACTGCACTGCCTTTTTTGGTTGCCGTTTTTTCATTCAGAAAAGTGTGCAGCGTTTTTTTTTGTTTTTTTGTTTTTTTTTGTTTCTAGGCAACCCCCTCAATCTCCTGTACTGTCAGTGAAATCAATGTAACAGTCAACACAACAGAAGGTCCGCCTCTCCATTAATTCAATTGGACAACAGAAAATAAACACGATGACGTTGGCTGCTTTTCCGCTCAGAGTTGACTTTTTTTCAGCTTAATGTGCTCGGAGCACCCCTTTGGGGCGCCTCTTGTTGCAAAAACGCGTTCTGTGTGATTGGGCCCTAAAGGAGGAAAAGTTTAGACGTGCAGAATCAGCCTATACGTCTCAATAATGGTGATATACATAATGTTGCAATGCATGCTGGGAGCCATGAGTTGTATACTGTGGTTGCTTAGAAGGGTTGGAGCTAAACTCTGGAGGACATCAGCTCTCTAAGACCGAACTTGCCTACCCCTGTTTACAAAATGTGGTACAAAATAGGTACAAAAATGTATCCTTAAGGTACCACTCCGAGTGACGGCCTTTTTTTTTTTCAGTGTGGGTAATCACACTTAATGCAAAGATAAGCTCTGACTTTCACCCTAATGCACACAGTTTCCTCCGTGCGAACTTTGTGGTTGGTGGCTATGTGTGAGTGTGTAAATCCCCACAGGCCGACCTCAATGTATAACGCCGACACAGTATTGATTACACATGAGCGAGGCAAATCAATAAGCTCCTCAGGTTGCAGAGTATAATTACTTGGCCAAACCAAACACAACTCCTCATAGCTTCAAACCATGTTAGGAAAACCAACCAGAAATTACAAATGCTGTTGCAATAATCTGTGGGAGGTTTTTACAGCCGGAAGAGTGAGTTGATCTTGTGTCTGTAATATTGGATTTTAAAGGTTTCAGCAAACCTCTCTCACGTGAGTTTCTTTGTGTTCTCTTCCAGTGGCAAACATACTGTGGAGAGAGGAAGGTAAGCACTAAGCATGGCGTTTTAATACAATATTAATGTCTCGCGTGTGTCTGGACTGTGTTGTTTTAGGTGGTTCTGAGCCCTGAACAGTCTGATTTCTGTCCCACTGCAGGTCTGGGGATTGGAAACATGTTCTATGTGTTTTATGAGGACGGTATTAAAGTCATCCAGCCCGTGGCCTGTGAGATTCAGAGACACATCAAGCCCAGCGAGAAGCTTCTTGGCCTGCAGGTGAGCTGTCGTATTAAAGAAATGTTAAAGTTCTTGTAAATGTTCAACATAAACCCTCTGTTTTCCCTCCCGCTCGCTCTAACCCCGAGCAGAGTGTGGGCTTTATGAGTGCTGGTTATTTATCAGCATTTTTCTGCATTTATTTTACAAGAAAAATGTTTGATTGCGGATGTTTGCCTGAATGTTTTTTTGTTTGCTTCTGGTGTTTGCTTTAGCTCATTTGCTACATACAGCATGGATGGTGCTTTATCCATCCTTTCTTCCTTTCTTTTTCCCTCCTTCCTTTCTTCATTCAATCTATCCACCCATACTCCCATTCTTTTTTTATTTTATTTTCTTCCATCCTTTCTTTCTTTCTTTCTTTCTTTCTTTCTTTCTTTTTCTTTCTTTCTTTCTTTCTTTCTTTTCTTTCTTTCTTTCTTTACATCGATGCATATCTATCATCCACCATTCCTTTCTTTATTTTTTCCTTCCTTCCTTCCTTCCTTCCTTCCTTCCTTCCTTCCTTCCTTCCTTCCTTCCTTCCTTCCTTCCTTCCTTCCTTCTTTTTCCCTCCTTCCTTTCTTCATTCAATCTATCCACCCATACTCCCATTTTTTTCTTATTTTATTTTCTTCCCTCCTTTCTTTCTTTTTCTTTCTTTCTTTCTTTCTTTCTTTCTTTCTTTTCTTTCTTTCTTTCTTTCTTTCTTTCTTTCTTTCTTTCTTTCTTTCTTTCTTTCTTTCTTTCTTTACATCGATGCATATCTATCATCCACCATTCCTTTCTTTATTCCTTCCTTCCTTCCTTCCTTCCTTCCTTCTTCCTTCCTTCCTTCCTTCCTTCCTTCCTTCCTTCCTTCCTTCCTTCCTTCCTTCTTTCCTTCCTTCCTTCCTTCCTTCCTTCCTTCCTCCCATTCATCCGTTTATCCATTGTTCCTTCCTTCCTTATTTTTCTCTTTCTCTTTCTCTTTCTCTTTCTCTTTCTCTTTCCTCTTTCTCTTTCTCTTTCTCTTTCTCTTTCTCTTGTTTCCTTCCTTCCTTCCTTCCTTCCTTCCTTCCTTCCTTCCTTCTCTTGTCTTTCTTTCTTTCTTTCTTTCTTTCTTTCTTTCTTCATCCACCCTTCCTTTCTTTATTTTTCTTCATTCCATCCATTCATCCATCCATCCACCCTTCCTTCCTTCCTTCCTTCCTTCCTTCCTTCCTTCCTTCCTTCCTTCCTTCCTTCCTTCCTTCCTTCCTTCCTTCCTTACTTCCTTCCTTCCTTCCTTCCTCCCATTCATCCATTTATCCATTGTTCCTTCCTTATTTTCTCTTTCTTTTTCTCTTTCTCTTTCTCTTTCTCTTTCTCTTTCTCTTTTTCTTGTTTCTTGTTTTTTTATTCCTTCCTTCCTTCCTTCCTTCCTTCCTTCCTTCCTTCCTTCCTTCCTTCCTTCCTTCCTTCCTTCCTTCCTTCCTTCTTCCTTCCTTCCTTCATTCCAGTCCCCCATCCATCTTTCCATCCATCCATCCATCCATCCATCCATCCATCCATCCATCCATCCATCCATCCATTACTCTTTCCTGTTTGTTTCTTTTATTTAATTCTTCTGCAGCTTCTTCGTTGTGTATTGGTCCTTTTCAGACATGAGTGTTTAACCCTGTGGAGTTGAATTCTCTGCACATGCATGAGTTGAGCTCCTCCCTCCATCACTTAACACAGTTTACATCCCCACACTACACATTACTCTATATATGCCATACACATACCCTACCTCTGCTCTTTCTGATAGGCAGCTGCTAGAGTTACACAAGCTATTAAATGATTGCCTTCCTCTGTTCTACTGTTACATCTGAGCTGGGTATGCTGATGAGACAGCTGTGTTTGTTTGGAGCTCTGGGCGGTGAGAGTTTGAGTTTCCAGCCTCCAGAGAGGCAGCAGGCCTCTATTAGGACATCAATCAAATGCCAGGCCATAACGGCAAGCTCCAGTGCAACACTGTCTGGGGAAGAACATTTAGAGAGCATTACGATATGTTTTTTCTATGTCCTGCTTGTGGGAAATCACTATAACATGTACTTTCCTCCTTTTTAAATATTCGTTGGTCATTTTGACAATCTTACAAATCATTGCAGTTACTTTTGCCAGCTGACACAATTTTATTTGATAAACGTTTTGATAAAACTTCAGTAATGTTTATTTTGTGAAAATGATTCATTATATTTGTGTCATTCAGCTGTGGTCTCATTTCAATTTCAATTTATAAAGAGACACAATAAACACACAATAAAATAAAAATCAGCACCCAGGACACCCTATATAACCTACACTACAAAACTCAAAACATACAATAATGGCACCCATTCCTTACCTAGTGTGTTAACAATGCGCTTTCTTAGATGTTGCGAAATGTCATGTGACAGTCTTTCCTGTTCCCTGCTCCCTGGTCGAGATAACATTGGAGGGGGTAAAAAAACTATGGAAAAGAATAAAGATTCAAAGAATCAAACTATCTCAAGGACAACCCTCCAAAAGGAAAGGGAAAAAGCAAAATATTTTCTAAACAAAAATCATTCTCTTCAAGGAGCAAACAAAAAGTAAAGGAGAACAAAACACGGTAAAAAGATGAAGCATGGCAAAACAAACAATTCTGTTTTCTGGTTTGCTTCTGCGCTTTTATCACGAGATGCCCATTCAGGTGTCAGCGCTGTAATGATGACTAGCGGAGCAAGTGAAAGTAAAGGGAAAGAAAAATCAACAGCCCAAATCCTGAGCACATAACAACCTGTCAGTTTAATTTTCATAAGCCATATAATAGGCTCTGTTTTGTACACATTTTTAGTTCACAAGCTTACAGGACACAAATGCAGGCTAGATTATGCTTTTATTTATTTATTAAGAGAGACTGTTGGTCACTTTTCAGGCTGCATCATGAATATTTTTACACAAAATAAAATTTTGACCCTCTTCAATGTAGTGCGAGCGGTCACTGTACCAGCGCCTCAGTTCAAGCGAAGCGGAGCACAAGTGAACGTCATCATTCCTTCCTCTTTTCTATGTTGTAGAAGGAAAATAAACATGAAGGAACATCAAACATTATGTTGATATAGTCCAGTTGACCAAAATCTGTCTCTCATTTAATCTCTCAATCAGTTCTTCAACCGCAAAAAGTACAATAATAATAACTCAGAGAAGCTGACTCATTTCAGTATATGTGCACTGTCTGAGGGACAGTCTGACTGTCTCCTCATTACCATGCAGGCCAATGTTAACCTTGTTTTCTTTTTTTTTCTAATCTATACCATTTTTTTATTAAAAAAAAATAGCAACATAGTTAGAAACTATAGCTACAACATGCCACATGGTGTAATATAACTCTTAAGTGAAAATATATTCCCTTAACTGATTATCTATTTTAAATTCTACAACTCGTCAAAATGTACATACTAAAATGATCAACTCTAGTAAATGAGGTCATCGTGAGTTTAAACGGCTTGCAGGATGATGTTTTTCCCTCTTTTCATCAGTCATTTTAGTGGCTGTTTCAGATCATGTTTGACTTTCACCATAATGTTTCATTTATACTATAAACTGTCAAAACGCATTATGGACGTAAGGAGTTCAGATGGAAAAAGCCTCTAAATCCATCTGACGTTTTTCTTTAAAATAAGCATTTCTGTCAGGCTCCTATATATAGATCTCTACCTAAGTACAGGTACTTCTAAATGGCTAAGGCTGAGTTTTAGTGGGTTTGAAGTGAAGGTATTTTATGAATGTATGCTATTTGTGGAGAGCATTCACTCGGAGTCGTTATCTCGTTTTGGACCAAAGTGGCTTTTAGAGGCTTTTGCATCTGAACTCTTATTCACTAGGCTACTGTGTGGGCTCATACACAAAATATGCTAGATTGAAATATGTCAGCTGATAGAACACTGATGAGAATAATGCATGAGAATAAATGACATTTACAAAACCATTGGTCACAGTGGCTTGTGAGCAAAAAACCCTGGGTAGGTCTATTAAATTTGTGTCTTTTTTCTGTTGTAGTTTGTTTTCTTTGCTCTTTCTTTATCACTGTTTACTTGTCTTCAGTATGCTTGAGAGTTTTTAGGCTATTATTTTAATTTTGTTTTTTTTATTATATTAAAAATGGTGATAAGAGTTATGAAATTTCAAAGGGATCAAAACATCAGTCATATTGCCTAGCCACTACCATAGTCAGCAACAAGTGAACAGGGCTTGAGAATTATAGTTAAAAGTTGCAGCAGATCACATTCAGTGTAATCTATCAAAAGGGCATAAGGCTCTCAGATTATTCTGCCACTGCTGCTGAAACTTCTGGCTAACGCAACCTTTGACTTACAGCATTAAAATAACCTTACAAGCCAGTGGCTCGTGCCAGCTAAAGCGGAATTTGAGTCTTGCAAGAGTATCGCTAGACCATCCAGTCACATCAGTCTGAGTCTCCGTCTTGATTGCCGTCGACAGCCCTTGAGTAGCCCAGTCAGTCACATCACCACAGGAGACGCCCACTTCTGAACAACCTCTGTGGCCATCAATCAAGCCAGCTCTCACCTCTTTAACCACAGCACATTCAGCCTCAGGCCTGACAGACACTCACATTTTCACCGAGCTTGCCTTCATAATGACACTTCTACCAACTATCAGTCTCTTCCTCTGAAGCAGACTATACAGTTCTATAGATAAGATCGAGACCTTTGTCTCCGAAATGTTCTTTTTTTGAGATGCATCCATTCTTATAATCCACAATATTTCTGTGTGTGGTCAGTTTTGATGACTCTTTAATTATTATTTCTGAAGGAGGAGGTCTGTCCACAAGTGGAGGGAGAGAAGGATCAGAAATGTATGTGGACATCTGCCGTCAATGTGAAGGACAAGTTCATTTACGCAACACAGCCTTTGCTGAACAGGCTGCTCATCGTAGACATCCAATCCCAGAAAGCCGTCCAGGTAAGCCAGTTAATCGGTAACCAAAACTGTAACATTATTCTTTTGAACATACTGTAGATATATGATCAAATTTGACAAACATGTATGATTCATAATCCTTAAATCCACAATTTGAATTACACCTCTATAATTCTAGTCTGCATTTTTTAAAGTCGGTAAGAAACTGAAGTTGTGATCAGTAGCGGCTCCTGGCAATACATTTAGGTACGACAGATTCAGAGTCTTAGCACTTTATGAGAACCATTTTGTACGTTTTTTATTCTAATCCCTGAACACATCAAACACATTTTTGACAGAATTCTAATATCCTTGCATTATTCAGCCTGATGATGGTGCTCTAATGATGATTGACATGCTTTATTACGCATGGCAAACGCATAGAACGCTATCTTAGATTTGCCTTAATGTAGTATTTATTGCATCTGAATGTTGCTTATAATATTACACATTTTGTAGGAATTCCAGTGAGAAAAAACAAAGTAATGGCTATTCACAGAACAAACTAAATATAAAATAAACACAATATTACTACACTGTAATTGTTGGTATTGTTGGTTTAAATTAAAAAAGTAAGTAACCTGATTGCCTTAAAATTGAGTTTATTGAAATAAAAAATAAAAGTTAATAAAATGAAGCAAATTGGTTTAATAAATAGAAACTCAAAATATTATTGTATCTGAACCACATAAAAAATGTGATAAATCATTAAAATAGCCCAATTTGAGGAGAGAGAGAGAGAGAGAGAGAGAGAGAGAGAGAGAGAGAGAGAGAGAGAGAGAGAATTTGAATTTTTGAATTTGAAAACACCTTTATTACAAATGATTTCCACAGAAAAACATTAAAAACTACTATTTAAAAAAATTACACAAATTGAGTAAAATGAAGATTATCATCTACAACAGAGCACAATGCCCCTCCATAACACCAAACATCCTCAAACATTGCAACACATGAAATAGCTTTATAAAAACTAAAATCAATTAGCAATCTTGATCTAACCATGGCACCGAAAATGGACACAAGATTAAAATCCTGATTTTGTTCAATTTTATCTTTCCTACTCATGTATATTGCCATTTTACTTTTGCCCAACACAAAATTTAACAATTGAAACTCTCTCTGACGTGTCTTTGTATATTTAACACCAAAAATAAAAGTATGCATTGAAAATTCTTCATCAAAAAACCTAAACAAATTTTGTAAAACCTCAAATAAAGGTTTAAGTCTATTACAATGCATAAAAACATGAAAAACAGTCTCCCTCTGTGAGCAAAAAGGGCATTCATGGCTTACATTAGGATTCAACACAGATATAAAAGCATTTACAGCAACAATACAATGTAAAATCCTCCACTGCAAATCTCCAATTTTTTTAACTAATGGTGGCTTGTAAAATGTTCTCCAATTTGGCTTAACAACATCATCCAAACCCAAAACATTTCGCCAAGGTGTATCAATTTTCCCATATAGTGCTTTTTCGTTCAAACATTTCACACATGACTTGTACAATTTCTTTCCATTTACTTTTTCAAAGTCCATGTCCATTAATTTTTCTGATTCAAGAAAAACTCCACCATCCTCCTCTAAATTGGGTGAAATCATCAACTTTGGAAAAACATCTTTATCATTGGGAGTAATTTCTCCCAGACAATATTTTCGGAGTAGATCGGTCTCTTCTACTGTAAGAAGAGTCTGTAACTTTTGTAGTAGTTTTTCAATCATTCGATCAGATCTAAACCCCATCTGTATTGTCACTGCATTCACCTTAATAAAATCTGGTCCTGCCAGACTTATTAGTTGACGAAGAGTCACCACTCTAGCCTTTATAAAGGCTTCAGTCAATGAAACTGATGCATTTGTTATGTCCAGTCTTGCACCATAAATTAATGGCTCTTCCAGAAGCCAGTACAAAGATGTGGGATTGATTACCCTTTGGAGTTTAAAAAGACTCCATACTTTGAAAAGATTCCGATAAAAAATTGGAAATTTCTCCACATTTAAAATGTTTGGATCTGTTAAAAATAAGCATTTGTCCAGACTTAGATCTGCAGCAGTTTTTAAAATAGCACTTGCCACTGGTCTCCAACTTACAGACTCTGGGCCTGTCAGGAAACGTTGTACAAACTGTACTCGAAAGGTTGCTGTCCTGCTTTGTAAGTGCACAAGACCTTGTCCACCTTCATCCTTTGGTAGGTACAAGATGTTATGGACCACCCAGTGCATATTATCCCAGAAGAAGTCTATCAACATCGCTTGGATCTTAGCAAGAAAACATAGTGGCGGGTCAACACATGTCAGCCGATGCCAAAGAGATGAGGCAACAAGATTATTAACAATAAGGGCTCGACCCCTATAAGACAAAATTTTCTTAATCCAATTCCATTTATCCAAGCGACCCTTTATTTTCTCAATCATTCCTTCCCAATTTTTTGATTGAAAAGACTCATCTCCCAAATAAACTCCCAAATACTTTAAACCGTCTTTTTTCCATATCAGACCATCAGGGAGTTTGGGGGTCACTGTTAGCCACTCACCCACCAAAACAGCTTCACTTTTTAACCAATTTACTTTTGCAGCTGATATCATTTCAAAATCTTCCAACGCTTTCATTAAAATATTCACATCATTTTCCTCTTTCACAATTACAATAACGTCATCAGCATAAGCTGATAAAACAAAAGTACTTTCACAGTTCTTCAGTGTAAGGCCTTTTAAAACCCGTCTTAATCTGTGCAAAAGTGGTTCTATTGCCAATGTGTAAAGGATACCTGATAAAGAACAACCTTGCCTTACTCCACGCTGAACTTTAAAAGGAACACACAAGCCACCATTAATTTTCAACATACTCTCAATATCATTATATAATAATTTAATATAACCTTTAAAAACTGAATTAAAACCAAAGGCATTTAAAGTTTTCCATAAATAATCATGCTCTACACGGTCAAATGCCTTTTCTTGATCAATGGAAATCAAGCCAAAATTTACACCACAAATCTTTGAAAAATCCATCAGATCTCTAATTAAAAAAATGTTATCAAATATAGATCTTCCAGGCACACAGTAGGATTGGTCAGGACTAATTATATCATCTAACACTTTCCCTAACCTAATCGCCAATACTTTAGACAGTATTTTATAGTCAGAACATAATAATGACACCGGTCTCCAATTTTTAATATCACTCAAATCTCCCTTCTTTGGGATAAGAGTAAGAACTGCTCTCCGACTACTCAGGGGTAACGAACCACAAACTAAACTATCACTTAGAACTGCAAGCAAATCTTCGCCTATAATACTCCAGTATGATTTATAAAATTCAAAAGGAATCCCATCTATACCTGGGACTTTCCCATTTTGCATACTCTGGAGGGCTTCATACAATTCTATTAAGGTAATAGTTTTACTAGGTTTTACATTGTCATTTTCAGAAATTTTTGGCAGATCTTCAAAGAAAACAGTCTCACCATCTTGATCTGTCCTATAATCAGAACTATAAAGATTTTTATAAAATGTTACTGCTCTTTTTCTAATTTCAACTGGGTCTGATAACAGAACCCCAGCTTCAGAGCGTAAATTCTGTATATACCGTCTTTGTCCATTCTTTTTTTCTAATCCGAAAAAAAACTTTGATGGAACATCCATCTGCTCCACATTCTGGAAACGTGATCTGACCAATGCCCCTTGTGCCTTTCTTTTATAAAAATCAGACAAAGCTGATCTTTTCATAATAAGAGAGTCTAAATGGTCTTGATTTCCTGTTTCTTGAATTAAAACTTGAATTCTTAAAATTTCATCTTCTAGCTTCTTTATAGACTGAGTTAAATTTTTTGTGACATTTAGAGTATATTGTTGACATAATTGCCTAATATTTACTTTCCCAATATCCCACCATTCTTGTAAAGAGGAAAATTGATCTTTTTGTTCTTTAAAAGACTCCCAAAAAAACTTAAAAACATCTTTAAACTGTAAATCAGACAACAATGTCACATTAAAATGCCAGTAAGAACTATTTAACTTAACAGAACTAATAAACATTCTACACACAACCATACCATGATCAGAGAAACCGACTGGAATAATTGAGCTATTTGTACAGAAACTAAGGTGATGTTTGAAGACATAAAATCTATCTAAACGTGCCATTGACAACAAATTGTCGCGAGCATGTGTCCATGTGTATTGTTTAACATCATGATTAAAATTTCTCCATACATCACAAAGCTCATTCGTTTCTATAATTTGTATCAATTTTCGACGTGAAGCCATATGTGGCTCTACATGATTTCGATCTATGTTTCTTTCAACACAATTAAAATCCCCTCCCAATACCAAAAACTCATTATCACACTTTTCTATTACTGTATTCAGTTTATCTAAAAACAACATTCTTTCTATCTGTGAGGTTGGTGCATATACACAAATAAAAGCAAAAACATGATCTTCAAATTCAGCTTTAATCTTCATACATCTACCTTTTACAATCTCCTCGACTGAAAAGGATGAGGGAGCAAAATTTTTGTTAAACAAAACTGCAACCCCCCCACTGATTGAAGTATTATGGCTCAGAAAAAGAAGACCTCCCCATTCCTTAGCCCATTCAATTGCATTTTTCCCATCACTATGTGTCTCCTGTAAAAACAGGACATCAATTTTATTCTGATTTAATACTTCATATATTTGTGCTCTCTTTCTGCAGTCTCTAGCCCCATTCACATTTAAAGATGCAATGCGAATGTCACTCATCATTAAAAAAGAAAAAGAAACTACACTACAGAGAGCAATACATGCAATTAGGGCATAACTAAACCATTTCATCATCATTAGTCAATTGGAGTTGAATTTTTGTGACAAATTTCTTTAAACGATATACTTCTTTATCTGAAAATCTACCCTCATTCATTGAACACCTAATATTTTCCAGAAGTCTTTTGAGATCTGGAAAATATTCATCAATTTTCACTCCTCTCATATTTTTGGTCACTTTCAAAAACTTTTTAATCTCATCCACTCCATATTCAAAACATGACCAACTAGATTGAGAGCAAACTGAGACATTTGAATCAGAGCACTCGCTCTCACTACTCTCATTATCCACCCTATTCTCTTCTTGGTTCTTTCTGGCCTGTTTCAAAACCACCCCCTTATCATTTTTTTTCCTCTTCAGGGGTGTTTTGAAAACAACCTGATCCATGTCCATTAACATGTTATCATTTTGAATTACACTCTCTTGCAACTCAGATATATGATTAAAACATGTTTGCGTTGTTTCCAAAACCTCACCACCATCATTTCTATTGCAATCAACACTCTCTACAATGTCAGATTTTTTGGCGTTTCTTTCATCAACTTCTACAGTTTGTCTTGTCTGGTCAGATTCAACATTTTCGTCTGGTGAAACTAACGTTGAACCATTAGAAGTCAGCGCATTAGAAGTACTGGCGACTTCTCCGTCTTCGTTTTGCGCTGTGTTATCTTTAACGCCATCATTCTGCTCACTGTGATGAGCGATGCTTTCTGGACACCCACGGATCAAGTGACCAGACTTGCCACAACCAAAACACCTCATCGTGTTTGTAGTAACAAAAACTGTGTAATCAAAATCATCCACCTTAAATTTAAAATTTAAGTCAAGATCAGTTCTATTTCCGTTCAGTATCATATACGTAAATCGTCTGAACGACACTACATGTTTCACCAACCCCAATTTACTCCCTATCGCGATCTTTTTTATGGGAGCAATCAATTTTCCAAAGCGTGACAACTCCTTAGTCAGCATCTCATCCTTAATAAAAGGGGGTACATTAGAAATTGTGACTTTTTTAGCAGGGGTAGAAAGAGGTAGTACCGGGGTAAATAAACCACGCAGGTTTATTCCCTTTCCAACCACTTCATTTGCTTTATCTACTGTACTCAAAAACAGCACAATTGAGTTGTTCATTTTAGACGCCGCTAAGACACATTCATGCCCCACCACATCACCAACCGCCACACTACACTCTTCCACACTCCCCGCAGCCACCACCTTCACTCCGTGGCGCCGCGTGAGTGAATCTAGATCATTAGCTCCATGAGTCGCCATGCCTCTCAGTACAAAGACTGATTTAGGCGCTCTAACTAGGCTTCTCTGTAAAATTTACACCAACATAAACCTTTTACCCAAATAACAAATCACAAAAAAAAGAAAAATAAGAAAAAGAAGTAATCTTTTAAAGCCACAGCGGGCACGAAAAGACCACGCACTCACCACTCAATCAACTCAACAAACGCCCGCACATGCGCACAGAGAGAGAGAGAGAGAGAGAGAGAGAGAGAGAGAGAGAGAGAGAGAGAGAGAGAGAGAGAGAGAGAGAGAGAGAGAGAGAGAGAGAGAGAGAGAAAAAAGTTGAGTAAAAAGTTTAAGGCAACCAGCTGCAGAACATTTTTGAGTTTTTTCAACTCAGGGTCATTTAGTTGTACAAACTTGGTTTGAGTTATCTCAACTTTGTTTATGTTAAATAGTTGAATAAACTTTAAAAGTTGAATTTGTCATACAAAACATAAGTTGGATTTTTTACAGTATAGTACACTCTCAGAAAAAAAGGTACAGTGCTGTCACTGGGGCGGTACCCTGGTACAAAAGTGAAAAGGTACATCTTTACCTTACTTACCCCTAAATAGTACATATTGGTACCTTAAAAGGTACATATCAGTACTTTAAGAGTGCAAATTAGTACCTTAAAGGTACATATTAGTACTTTAAGAGTGCAAATTAGTACCTTAAAAGTACATATCAGTACTTTAAGAGTGCAAATTAGTACATTAAAGGTACATATTAGTACTTTAAGAGTGCAAATTAGTACCTTAAAAGTACATATCAGTACTTTAAGAGTGCAAATTAGTACATTAAAGGTACATATTAGTACTTTAAGAGTGCAAATTAGTACCTTAAAGGTACATATTAGTACCTTTTCGGTTTTGTACTTTAGGGTACCTGCCCAGTGACAGAAATGTACCTTTTTTTCTGACAGTGTAACTGACCTGATGCAGACACATAACCGAAGCGGACTAATATATTGGTCTGGAGCAAGGTTTACACGAGGTAACATCACGTTACTATAAGCGGGGCAGCCGCTTCTGCGCCAATGGCTCTTTATGATAGTGTGCTGCAGTTCCATTTTTCACCACAGATTTACATTGGAAATGTGTGGGCCGCTGTAGAGCAGGGGAGGGCTCCGAGACCTGCTGCCCGTCTTAGTATCATGAATGCATGCGCTACATTTTAATATATCCTGCTCTCTTTACAAATTAAATAAGACTCGTATAATTTATTTATTCAGTGTATATAGAGTTCTGTGTGGATGAATATTTTGGGGCCCATACAGATGAGCCACACTGGTTGTGATAGTCTTTTTTTTTTTCATTTTGTGACGTACTATAGACGGTTTCATCGAACGCACGCGCGTTGCTACGGTTACGCGCCTGGCCCGAAGTTAACTTCCGGTCTGTGTCTGTTTGTATGGCGCACTACTCAGTAGAAATACATTTTAAAGTACTATACTTGGTTAACATGATATAAATATAAAAAATCAAACAGAGAGCACATGACACAAGTTTCCCAACATTATTCTTATATTATGAAACAAAGAAACATGTTATGCCGACGCATTGCATAAATGAAAGGCGAGTGCGCATGCATTTATATAGGCTACTGTGAACCCACCGGTAAAATGATGATATTTAGTTTAATATTAAGTTTTGTTTTGTAAAAAGCCTTTCTTTCGTTTTGTACAAATTGTCTCTTAATTTTAATAAAGGGTTCTTCGGTTAATTGCATGTATTTAATTAATAAGAAATAAATAAATAGACTAGGTCGCGGAAGCCATCGCTTTCATCATGAACCGAAGCGCGTCTCAAACTGAAACTCAGCAGGCTTGCCTCACAGACATGAGGAATATGTAGCCTAATATGTGTAGAAACGAAAAGATTTAAATAAGCACATGGTGCAGTGTTCAGAACTCACACGGTAAACCAGCTGGATACAGATGATCACGGCGATGGGCATGAGCGGGATGTTAAAGTTTAAGGGATTTTTTTTTTTTACCTTCTACTGAATCTGATCGGGTGCAAGCACATTTTAAACAGGTAGCACTTATTCACACACGTAATTTTGTGAATAAGTAATTTTGTCGTTTTCTCTAATGATTTCAAAAACATCTTGTAGTGCTTACCTGCTTACAGTTATCAGTATACTGTTATATTCTATTATATGATTTTGTCATTTCACACTGTGGCCAATTTAAATGTTACCAACTAAATGAGACATACTGAGTTTATAATTAAATTTATTAATTGCGTTTAATTATTGCATCTAAAGATTTTTCACGTGAATAAAGGCAAATAGATTTGCACACTTTGCTTAATCACTGGTCTAGTCTGTTAAACTTGTCAGAAGTTCTCGTTTCTAATCTGCCCTCGTGGTCTATTTTTTCTCTCATCAAAACTGAATACCATCAGTGGTTGTACATCAAGAGCAGGAACAGTTTTTGTGCATTTTGTTTCGCGATCTGACCGGAACAAACAGAAAGTCTCTGCAACGGCGTTAAGCGTTAGATTAAAGCGCTCGTCTGTGTGAAGACTGCATGAGCCGCGTTTCCTGCATTGAACTGCATTGTTTGTATTAGTTAGGTTAATCCGTGAAGCAAGATGTTTTAAAAAAGTGGTAGGGACATGTCCCACCTGTCCCACCCGCAAATTACGCCTATAAGTTAAAAAAATTGGTTGATTGACGCCAATCGGACGTTCATGTTTTTTTTCCGTCTATTTGAAAGTTCGGCTAATAAACATGGTAATTTTTTTTAATAAGTTACATAAACTGCTTTCAGGAGTTTTTGACCGGCATATATCATCAAAATGTCCGGAAAACGAAACCTCTGCCGGTCACTTTGACCGGCTCCATTTTTTTCTAGCGGAAACTCTGGGATCAACGTGACGGTGAGTAATGAATGACAGGATTTTTAGTTTTGGGTGACCTACCCTTTAAGTGGGGTGTTTTCCCACTCTATATTAAAGACATAAATGGGAGATTATTTGTAATAAACATGCTGAAACAAAAAAAAATCTATACATTAAGATAATGGTGCACCATCAAAATTAAAGATGCTAACGCATAAGAAAGATATCGCATCCTCTGGTGTTATTGATGTCTACCGGAAGTTAAGTTTGGGCCACAAAAGCGCGCATGCGCAGTAGTGTTTGTTTATGTTGTTACCGTTGAAACCGTCTATATACAAGTGAAGCAGCTTCCCGAACAAGAAATAATGTAGGTTGGAACTTGATTTTGTCCATCGGGAAATTGTTGTGATTTGCTATTGCTGTAATCTCATATAAAGACATCATCAGCATATACAGATCCAAAAACTTAATAAAGAAAATGATTATAGAATTACATTTTTTGAGTGTATAATGTAGATTATCTACGATTTGATCTATGATCTTGACATGAGTTGCAGGGAAAGGCTAATGTGCCTGGCTGAAAAGTGCTTTTTTTTAGAGTGAATTCCGGGGTACATGCCAGCAAGACCTTCTCTCCATTCCAGGCCTCACTTGTGTATCCCATGATGCCTCACAATCCACTGGCACTCATTATTTATCACCTGGGAGTTTGGTTTTCATTACCCCATGCAAATTAGCAAGTGCTTAATAGGCACCTGCTCTTTTAGAAACCAAGAAGCAGATAGAAGAATCCAATGTTTTTCTACAAATTACTTTTAACCCAGAGCATACTTTTTATCAACCAAAACTTTTTATCCTGTATTTTGTATTTTGTATTTTTTTTTACCTGCTAAGGATGGTGTTGAGAATTCGTTTATATGTGCTGAAGAGTTTCTATTATTCAATCTAATCCTCGGAAGAAGGGGAGGGATGTGCTGGGATAAAAATTCAATGTGCACATCTGCTCCCACAGATTATTGCACACATGGAGATTGACGCTGAAGACAACAATCAGCCTCCTTCATCATAGCTAAACACGAACACTGGTTCACTCTTCGTTTCTTTCAATGCCATGTGTTGTCGAAACAAGCTGTGCAAATGCTCACATTGTGGAGGACTTAACAGTGAATGCTGCATCAGATGAATACAAAACACTTAGCTGAAGTTGAAGACATTTTGAAGGGGAAAAAAAGTTCACCCCACTGAGAGAAAAAGAGAGAGTATAATCATTTTTACAATGCTCAATGTGCAAATTAACTTTTTTTCTTTTTTTTTTCTCCATATTTGCGTGCATCCATGTAAGCACAATGAGGTGTGAAAATTGCACAGTAAGGCTATCACTGCATAAAATGAATCATTTGTTTCCCAGTGGAATATTTCCAGCCAGGTGACAGAGAATGGATATGGATGCAAAGCTATAATTGCAAACCGGCTGAGCTATTGTTACTGTCAGCACTCTGTTTAAAATGCACACCCATAACCAAACTCTGCATGTGAGAGAAAAAAACGTACAGCTGTGCTTTCGGAATCAACACACGTTCTCTCTGCCATGGATAGTTGCTTTGGTGGACTTGTAAACTTTTATTGTGACTTTTGTAGAATGTCAAAAAGCATCGAGCTTGCTGGGAATCAGCCTCCTGAATTAATATAATGAGTTCCAGTGATTTCATTGAATTCTCACAGGGACTCTTTAAAAGCAAACAATGTGGAAAATTGATCAATTTTTCAAAGACACTCTGACCAGAGGCAAAAACGCCGAAGCGCCTGTCATAGCTGTGCCTAGCATGAGATAATTATAACATTTCACTCCCATGAATACGGTTTTGCTCATTTTGAAATAAATTGTGTGCCATTTAGAAGGGAATTCAGTATGAAAATGTACATTATATTATATCGAATGAATAAAAATAAATATGAATGTAATATAAATATAAATGATTAATATAAATAATATAAATGATTGAATAAACCGGAATGCATGTATTTATTTTTTAAATAAGCCTCTTTTGCTTACCAATGCTTTGTATATTTGATTAAAAATATTGTAAAATATTGACATTCTTATTTTTTTCAGGTTTTTTTGATAGATAAAAAGTTAATGCATTATTGCTGAATAAAATGTTTAATTTCTTAAAAATAAATAAGTAAATAAATCATGCTGACCCCAAACTTTTGAATGGTAATTTATTAAATTATACATAATTTAATTTAATCATTTTAACCCTTAAAGACCTAGAACATTTTTGGGGCGCCTGACGTGCCTTTACTTTTCTTTGTTTTTCTCACCCATTGAGGAAAATATACTGAGTAAAAACAGTGTAAAACACCAACTACATACAAATAGAGAAATATATCTGTTAGAGTGCCCTACACGCGTTTATTTCTGTGGGGGGGGGGGTAATTTTTTTCACAAATTCACACCCACTTTCACATACATTTTTCAGAGAAACATGTGACTGGTGGTTCAAAAAACCAAACACTATGTTTATTGGTTGAATTGATGACAGTTTTAAAGAATCTGGCAATGGGGCAATGGGGGAGGGCGGGTCTAATGATAAAAAATAATTTCTGTTCGGCTCAGGGGAACAACCCACGTGTGCAGGGCCATGTTAAGCCATTGCGGGGCCCTGGGCTAAGTTTTTGTCAGTCTTGGTCTTTCTTTTAGGGTGGCAGTTGAAACCCCGCTAGATCCACCCCTGCCACTATCATGTTTTCTTACATTTTCGTTCGACATGTTGAGGTGACGATGTACTTGGTGTCCGCTGCGACTCGATTCGGGTGTGTGACAACGATGCTCAACGTACGCATAATTACCTTGATCCAAAACAAAACAAAAAAAAGGATAACGGAAAAGAGAATTGTCTTGGGGGCCCCTGCATATTTTGATGACGCATCCACGCTGACTACTGAGCCAATGAATTATTAATTGAAATGTAATAGTTATGAAAATCGGAGATTCTCTCCTTTACGGTGCGGTTTATAGCATATAGATTGGATTAGCAACATTTTAGAACTATAGTTGTTTTTTTAACCACAGACAGGTGTCTCTGTCTTTAAGGGTTAATGAATCATGAAGCCAATTCCAGTTTCACATCCTGCGTGGCTAATTCAAATCAGATTTCATCCTATGAATTAAACATGAGATTTGCCTGAGCCTGCTTACTAAATTGAAATACTAAATTTACTAAATCTGCTGTTGTCAACAGACTGTGAACACAGACCGGGTTCCAGTGAAGCTGCACTATGACAAGTCTCATGACCAGGTGTGGATCCTGAGCTGGGGAGATCTCGAGAAAAACTTCCCAACGCTCCAGGTGAGGAAAATTACTCTAGGATCATCTTTGAGTGTTAATCAACACTCGATGGATGCTTTTGACAGCTGCTCTCAAACAAGAGAACTGGGACATTCTGTCTAACAGTTTCTCTCATCTGAATATTCAAGTGTGAGTTGGCCCTGCTGAGTATGTTTTGAGGATTTTAGTTGGCATTTTTGGAGCATTCCTAAGTGATGTAAAGTTGAACCACATAGCATGGGGTCGCGGTGGGGTTCCATATCACATCATTTGCAACACCTGTCCCCCCTAATGCATAGCTTTGGTAAATTGCAGACTGAATACATTGAGCTCCTCAAGACAAGGAGATTTCTCTAATGAAATTGCATCACTCATGTTCCTACTGAATGTGTAACTCTTCAGGTGATCAGCCAGGCCAGTGGGAGCATGTCCCATCACACCATTCACACCCAGCCAGTCGGCCATCGCTTCGACAGGGTGGAGGATTTCTTCATTCCTCCCATCAGCCTCACCATCAATCACATCAGGTAAAAGAGAGCGACATCTCCACCAAATATGAGCAATGAGCACGTACTGACTGGGATTATAACTCCAGAGAAAACAACTTTAGCTCCAGGTATTGTGTAAATTGCATTCAGGGACTGACATTTAGATCTTAATAAACCATTTTGTGCATTCATAGTCACTCACATGGGGAAGTAGATTTAGAGGTAGTCAAAGGGGAAATGTAAGTTTAAACCCTGAATAAACAGACCAGGAGATGTGGCATGGATATGGAAATCTAATTTGAATTGATTAAAATCTGAGTTGAAGATTACTAAGCATGCCGTGATCCTCTTACTGTCCCCTGTTGGCAGATGGATGTTTACTTACGCTATCATGTCGTGTTAATATAAAAAATAAAAAAATGACTCAATTCCAAACACTAGAGAGATTTACTTTTTTCTCTTCATCAAGAGAGCAAGTCGACGAGATGACGAGAACACGGTGGCAAACAATATAAAATGTTCTCAAAAAAATTACAAATGTGACAGTCCTAAAAAAATCAAATATTACACTGTTCTAAAATGTTGCAGTCTGCTGCCTACAGTCACAGTACCCTTGCTGAAATGGAACCTGATAAGTATCAGAACACTCTAGAAAGTGCAATAGTTCCAGCCCACTTTTTCAGTGGCCTTGGTTCCAGATGTATTTTTCCCATTTTTTCCCTTTGTTATAAGCTATAAGGCACATAAGTTATAAGCTTAAAGGCACTCCAACCAGTTACAAGGTGAATCGCAATATTTCCTACTTTGAATTGACAGAAAGAAGTATTTGAAAATCAGATAAAAAGACAAAGGTACTAGACTGTGTAGTAAAGAAATATGATTTACAGTTTCTTTACAATCTAATAGCACATTCCTATTTTAATAATGATATCCAACAAACCAGCATAACGGTTAAAACAATTTGTATATCTGCAGTGTGAATCTCACGATCAGTGAACGCTAAGAGCATTTACAGTATACTGTTTACTCATCAATGCAGAGTACTTTTAAATGTTGTTTTAAAAGTTAAACTGTAAATATTAAATTTAAGCAGAACTTCTGCAGAAGATTCTTCTTCAGAATTTCTATTTAGTACATTTTAATTGTTCTTATCTTGAAATATTTGAGTAAGCTCATTCATACATTTAACTTAAAATGATTATGTATCATCTAAATATTGTTGGTAGTGGAAATCTGGCTAGTTTTAATTAGCTTTTTAGTTAATTCAATAAATGCTACCTTACTATGACACAATTCTTTAATAACATTAGGAAAGCATAGCACTTGAGTACAGTAATATAAAACTGCTGAATGAGTACAGTAATATAAAACATTTTACATAATCTGTTCTCAAACTAAGCTTATGCTCCCAAACCCTTAAAAAATCCCAACATAAAAGACACTGACATACCAAACACTATTAAATCTGCCACTTAACATCAATCTTAGACACACACACAAACACACACACACACACAGAGAGAGAGAGAGAGAGAGAGAGAGAGAGAGAGAGAGAGAGAGAGAGAGAGAGAGAGAGAGAGAGAGAGAGAGAGAGAGAGAGAGATTTGTTTTGGGACATTCCATAGGCGTAATGGTTTTTATGCCGTACAAATTGTATTTTCTCTACACTGCCCCTACCCCTTAACCTACCCATACACGGGAAACACTCTGCATTTTTACTTTCTCAAAAAAAAAAAATATATATATATATCTTTCTGTATGATTTAAGCCTTTTGAAAAGTGGGGACATGTGAAATGTCCTCATATTTCACCCTCTCCTTATAATACCTATGTCATACCCATGTCATTATACACATTTGTGTCCTGATATTTCACAAAAACAAGCGTGCGCACACACACACATACACACACACACGCAATTATATAACGCTTCGTTTTAGCATTTACTCTCCCTTGAGTGTCATGGCAAAGCATGCTGGGAAATAGACATCCCTGCCCAGTTTTAGTTATATTTAAGTTTTTTTTTTAATTAAAAGAAAGAAGTTCATGAAACTCAAAACAATGAAACAATTCAAATTAATTAAAAAACTGATTTGTGAAGACATAATTTTAGTTCCACAAAATATCCCGAGGATATAGTGTAATGCACAAAGACCAGTTTAATTTTCAATCGTTTCTGTGCCTAAGAAAATACGGCTTACATGCATGCAACACACACCCACAAAATACACAAATCTCCTCATTGAGGAGTCACTGAACCCAGCGGTTTGATTTCACCCTAATATTTACTAGCAGTAATACTGTAGGAGATACAGAGCATGCTGCACTACAATTTAGTTCCTGTCACTACAGTTCAGTGCGTGTCAATCTTGGTTTTTCTTGATTAAACTACAGGACGGTCAGTTGAGGGTACACTTTTTTGGCACTCTGCCTCCCAACTGGCTGGTGACATTTAGCGTTGCTGTCTGCTCCCTGATGGAATAAAATGTTGCTGTGCTCTGAGTCAACGGAGTGCAACATCAGCTCTCTATACTGAAATAGAGGTTAACTTCAGTTAAAAGTACTTTAGCCCTCTGATCTTCACCTGCATGGCAAGATTTGATTTAGTACATGACATTAGCTTTTGAATAGGGAAGTTGTGTTTCTTTGTAAACGTGTTATGTAACCTGTTTGACGAATTACATTATTGATCTTAAGGGAATGAGAGAAAAATTGAGAGGGTGATTATGTAAAGCCTGGGTCACACCAAGCTGATGATCGGCCGATCAGGTCGTTTTTGAGTGAATATACGTAGACTAATATATCTGCAGAAATAGACATGTGTCTCATTTACACGCAGGCGCAGAACACGGATGCTAGTCGGCTGTAGTTCTCTTGGTGTGTTCAATTGCAGCTTTTTGGCCCAGATGCGGCCGACAAGAGGCAACAACACAATTGGCTTTCGTTGCTGCTAGTTCTTTGACGTTGGGTTGGTGTGTCCCGGCCTTTAAATAACTCACACATCAAGACCAGACATGGTGATCTCAAAGGTATTTGTATGTAAAGTGCAGACAATTATTGACATCCCTTTTTTATGCACAACTTTAGAGAGCTACAAATGTTTACAAATCCTTTGATTTTGGTTTTCCATGCAGCTTAAGCTCAATAATGAATCCCCGCATGTATTTAGTAAATGATGGAGATGCTTTGTCTGAGAAAGATCTTTTTAATGATAAGTGTCTTTACTAATAAGTACTTATTAATTAATTTGAATCAAAGCTTAACAGAATAGGAAATATGAGAAACATTGTGTTTGCTGTGTTTAATTCATGGGCTGATTTGCAACCCAGGCTCATTGGAAATACGTGACTCTGCCTACATTTTTGCAACACTTGAAATATGTACCTCCAGGTACGTTTACCTGCACTTTTTGGGTGAAGCGTCCACCGGAGGTGCTAAGTGGTAATATTTTTTCTCCATTCCCAGACTGATCTCATGAAATAACATATATGACACGCCAATTCGTATGCCATTTTGGCGTGCTATCAAGACACATAATCGCTTTTTAGCGTGTTTGTCAACGCCGTTTCATTCTATCCCACTACACTGCCCCTACCCCTAAACCTACCCATAATGGCTAATGGCTAGATGACTGGGTCAGAGCATTTCTAAAACTTCAGCTCTTGAAGGGTGTTCCCGGTCTGCAGTGGTCAGTATCTTTCGAAAGTGGTTCAAAGAAGTAACAGTGTCGATGCACATGGGGAATGAAGGCTTGCTCGTGTGGTCAGATCGAACAGACGAGCTACTGTAGCTCAAATTGCTCAAGTTAAGGCTGGTTCTGATAGAAGTCAGAATACTCAGTTTGTTGCATATGGGGCTGCATAGCTGCAGACCGGTCAGGGTGCCCATGTTGACCCCTGTCCACCACCAAAAGCACCAACAGTGGATGCGTAAGCAACAGAACTGGACCACGGAGCAATGAAAAAAGGTGGTCTAGTCTGATAAATCACGTTTTCTTTTACATCACGTGGATGCCTGGGTACGTGTGTGTCGCATGCCTGGGGAACACATGGCACCAGGATGCACTATAGGAAGAAGGCAAGCCGGCAGAAATGTTCTTTGGGAAGTGCTTTGGGAAATGTTCTGCTGGGAAACCTTGGTTCCTGTCATCCATATGGATTTTACTTTGACACTTACCATCTACCTAAGCATTGTTGCAGACCATGTACACCCTTTCATGGAAACAGTAGTCCCTGGTGGCCTCTTTCAGCAGGATAATGTGCCCTACCACAAAACAAAAATGGTTCAGGAATGGTTTGAGGAGCACAAGTTTGAGGTGTTGACTTGGCTTACAAATTCCCCAGATCTCAGTCCAGTCGAGCATTATTGGGATGTGCTGAACAAACAAGTCTGATCCATGGAGGCCAGACCTCACAACTTAGGATCTGCTGCAAACACCTTGGTGCCAGGTACCACAGCACACCTTCAGGGGTCTAGTGGAGTCCATGCCTCGATGGGTCAGGGGTGTTTTGGCAGCAAAAGGCCCAACACAATATTAGGACGTAATGGTCATAATGTTATGCCTGGTCGGTGTATGTATTAGCTTGCCACGTCTGCATTAATTTGATATATTTTAAAATATAATGTATTCCTGTGATGACAAAGCTGAATTTTCAGCACAAAATTGTCGTGCTGCTAAATTTTGGTGGAAAGTTTTTTCCCCCTTAGGTTGTATAATATAAATGTATTCAAAAAATCCTATTTCCAGAATTACATGTATCTCAAATGATGCATAAACATTTCTACATCCCTAAAGTCACACATGCAAAAAGGTTTATGTTTTAGAAGCGATTTGCACTGTGATATTGTGTGTGTCAGTGTTTATCTAAACCTAATGCCGTACACATGAATACCCATAAATAATAAATAGATCAACCAGAGAGCTCAACGTTCCTTGTAAATTTATATGAATTTACTCCTGTAATCTCCAGGAGGATATTGATTTTTGAAAATATGCTGACTTAATGAGATCTGTGACTGGTAAACAGCGTCAATGTCATTTGTGCAAAACACTGATGTAAGGAGGAATGTTTGGTGATCCGTGATCCAATAATTACTTCATTCGTTTCTCATTTGAAATGCCTCATATGCTTTGACATCACCTGTGGCAGTAAACTGTTGAGGAGGGATTTATACAAGGGAGAGACCGCATGTGACATTTTAGTCAGGTTGTCAAATTATTTCAGCATTTACACACCTTCACACTGGGAAAATAACAGCCTACAGGAATCCCATTCTTAGCATTCATTGACTTTCTGTCATGCTTTTATCCGCAACCAGCCTGTGGGCAAATGTGTTGTCAACAGTAAAAACATACCTTTATTTATTTATTTATTTTCTTTTCTTTTAATCATAGAGTAATCCCTTTGCTAATGACAAATACACATTTTACAGGTCCAAAGGATTTGGTCAAATAAATATTGAATGTGTTTTTATAAATGCAGGTGTCGCGATGAGTGAGTAAATGTTTTGTTTGTTCATAAGAAGGGGTGTTTGGGACGCCCCAAGGTGCGTTTGGAGAACAGTATTGATTTACGACAGGAGCGTTCTTTCTATTAATTGCCCTACAGTGCATAAACAAACCCATGGAATACACAAGGTATACACAATGCTGCAAACCCACCCATTTGTGTTGCTTTTTTTATTTTTTATTATCATATTACAAAGCTGTCCTGTATATTGACTGCATGGGTAGAGGCTAGTAACTTTATAGAGTAATGAAAACAGCTTTATTCCTGTGGCTGCAGATATATCCCTAAGACAGAGCTGTATGTGCCAACTCTAAAAGATGCATGTGCTTCAGTATACTCTCCTGGTGTACTAAGAGATACATCATCAAATGCCCCTGTAGATTTTTTTATATCCAGCACTAGAAAAACTGTTTGTAATCATCATTGAGTGATGTGGGTTTCCTTGTTGGTCGCATCAAACATGCCTCTGTTAACAAAGCTGAATGCTGATTCTAAAAGCATTTTACTGACCCCCATATCACACGCACACATACACACAAGTATATAGAGGAGGTATTTTGTTTTCACAGCCATGTTCGACTACAACCCCTCTCTATTTTTGTGTCTGAATTGCATTATTATTGTGTCATCGATGTTAGTGCGCTCAAGAGTCCTACAGCGGCAGCCATCTTCACTGTTTTATTCATGTTTTTGCCACATTGGATTCACCACCAAAACCACACACGCATATAGCGCCCAATTCCGTTTATGCAAGGTATGAGGCACCACTGATTAAACCAGTCTGAATTAATTATATATCAAGAAATTAATTTATTTTTGGTATGGTTGTATACATACAAAGACTATACAAAATATAAATCAAAAGGGAGTGTTGAGTGTTTTAGTCTATTTATTTCTTTTAAAAAAATGTACCCTTCTTCCGTCTCTTCCCAACAACAACAATAAAAATAATAAAGATATTGATATAATTGTCCATTGATATTGCTACCCATGCATTTCATTAAAGGTCCTGTTCTTCGCGATTCCATCTTTCAAACTTGAGTTAGTGTGTAATGTTGCTGTTGGAGCATAAATAATACCTGTAAAATTATAAAGCTCAAAGTTCAATGCCAAGCGAGATATTTTATTTAACAGAAGTTCCCTTTCAAAGCCTACAGCGAACAGCCGGTTCGGGCTACAGCAGGAAGTGCAGGGATGTAATGACCTCACTAGAACCGTTTGTTGACCAACCGTCCGCCCACAAGAACACGCAAAATAGGGGGTGTGGTCTTGTTGCTCTCTCACGTGGAGAAGAGCACGCATTCAGCGCTTGCATCTCTCCGTTATGGTAAGAGGCGGGACCTTTCTGGGCAAAATGCGCTAAGCTGCTGTCCAATCACAACACGTGAAGCGCTAGCCCAATCAGAACTCGTTACGTGTTTCTGAAGGCGGGACTTCATAGAACAAGGAAATCATCAGGCCGTTTTTAGGACGGAGAAAACAGCGCTGTCCAGATAAGTAAATTGTGTGAAAAATACGTTTTTTTTTACACGCGAAACATGAACTCATGTTATATTGCACACTGTAAACATAATCAAAGCTTTGAAAACACGCGAAGAACGGGACCTTTAAAAAGATTATGAGGGTGCATGATTTTTTTTTAAATTAAAATCGTGAACAGATCAATTATTTATAATACCGTATTGTTCTGAATATAAGACAAGTTTCCGAAGTTTTTTTTCCTAGAAATACTTTTTTTTTTTTTTTTTTAAATGGGTTCATCTTATATTCAGGGTCTAGACTTTTATATGTCAATAATACATCCGCAACAATAGGTGGCGTTAAATACGAGTGTGCCAAATATGGTGTGTCACAGTGTAATGTTTGAGTGAAAGAGAAGAGAAGCCTACTCTCAAAGAGAAGCTTACTGTCGCGCAACTGTCATGTTTGTGTGCCTCGCTGACGGGACAACTTATACAGGAAAAATATCTAATTTTGTCAGACGTACCCAGATTTCAATGGTGATAGGCTACATTATTTTCATCATGAGATGGATAGGCTAATTATTACATAATACAGTATAAATAAAAATAAAGGTTATTTTTATGGTATGCCAAAAAGTGTTTATTTTTAAATGTGATCATTTGTACATTTTACCAGTATTTACCATACTTTCAATACAAAAAATTTAATACAAAAATATTTAAAAAAAAATCTACATCTTGAAAAGGGGGGGTCATCTTATGATCAGGGTCGTCTTCTATTCAGAACAATACGGTTAATACTGCCCATGAAATGTCCATTTTGATTTCATGGTGTCTTGAATGCATCTCATTCGCTGAAAGACACACACCACAAGCCGCAATTTTTATTAACAAAATGAGTTTGAATATACTTTTCCTTTTGGTGTTTTCTGTTATCCATGGAGAAAGAAACTTTGTGCAAGTTCAGAAAATCATTTGTTAATAAGGTTTTTGACCCACATTTAAATAGCATGGGACATTTATTTATTCTTGAAATGTTGTGACTTTTTCTTATTTAGTCATAAATGTGCACACAAAGTTTTAACACATATAGTAGATGTGATTTGTACAAAAAACTGACCCCCATTGGTTTCCATGCAACTCGTCAAAATTTAACAATTTGAAAAACAACAGTCAGAAAAACAGAAAACATTTATTATAGCTTGTCAAAAACTATAATAGAAAGTATATTAACAGAAATGGAGGCAAAAATAGCTCATCAGGAGGGATTTTTTTCTTGCTATCAAAATAATTATTCAGTGTACCCTCAGAGTGTTGACTGGGTAATAAACTCACACTTTTACATTCATGTTCCGTGATCTCTCCACCCCAGTTGGACTTCATAATTTAGAAATTAAGCCCAGAGCATATCGTCACAGCCAAAACAGCCTGGCCTGTAGCTAATGGACGGACACTGGCTGCCAATTGATGGAGCTCATCACTGGCAGCGATAATCTGTCCCATCAGCCCATGGCAGACGTGGCCTTTTGGCCAGACATAGACAGCGAGCACATTCTCAAGTGCATAAAAGAAGATGGATGTCAGGGTTTGAAGTCTGCACTAGAATTGATTGGAGAGCATGCAGATTTAATTGAGCTTTGTCAGATCCTTCATTTCACTCACCAACTTCATTTGCTCTTTGTTCTTCTGAGATTTTTTTTTATAGCCAATTATTGGGCTCTTTGGATTTCACAATGGATAAGACAAAGTGTGGCTGATTAATTTTTTAATTGAAATAAATTATGAAACCAGGCATCTGGCAGAGGATATTTAGCATAGACTGATGAATAGAGACGTGACATTAAATTCGTTCTCTCCCCTAGCTTTGTTACTTGCGGCGTGGCAGATACTTCTTATCCAAAGCAACTTACACTTCATTAATTGCAAGCCCAGTGCCCTCAGGGAAACATTACTCAAGTGAGCAGTGGAGTTAGATCCAGTTCCAGGCACACTTATCTTGGTATTGGAGCTTTTATTTATCAATACAGATCATTTACGGTTGGCAAAAGTCAAATGTTTTGGAATGGCTTCCTTTCAATTCACGAATTGAACCAGAGAAAGTGGAATGACTGGGAGGAATTTGCTGATTTGCAAGACAACAAATTTAATGATATTTTACAACAAAAATAAAATGATTCCATCTCTAAATTTGACTAATAATGCCTATTTATTTTGATTTTAAAAAATTCCCAGCTGATTTGAAAATACTATCATAATATGACCATATCATAAAATACAGATTTTAATTTTGCCATAGACACCATGTTGTGTCCCCCACATTGTATTCAAAAAAATAAATGGTATACACTGATTTTTCATTTAAATCATATATTATTAATACAAAAATATTGACATTGGAATTTAATTTTGTTGTTATAAATTAATGTTTGACTGAATTTAAGACTTAAAATAGTGGAAAATGATGGTTCATAAAATAAAAGTTTTTATTTATTTATTTTTTTATATAATGAAATAAACTTAAACTAAATGCATATATTGCATATCTTTTAATCATTGTTTTGGTAACATCTAATGTTTATATATATAGCGTAACAATCTTCAAGTCTGAAAATGTTCTGACACTTTTGAAATGACTGAATTTGAATAAAGTTTGTGAGAAACATTTTTTTCAAAGACTCATCAATATTATTTTATTTTCAAAATATTGCAAATCGCATTCTAGTCACAATACAAATGCCTTAAAACATGGGCAAATGCGATCAAGGCTTGATGTTTTCTGTTCGACCGTCAATCTGAGATGTTTCAGTCGTTCTGAGATGCTATTAGGTTTTCCAAATGTTGCAAAAACGTTGATGCAGTGGCGTTGGACACCAGCTATTATCATATTTATTTTACAAAAATGGCAAAAGTCGTCAGAAGCCATTGCAACATCTCCCTCGAAATCACAAACAGAGAATTGCTGTCTCAGATGGTTCTCCGTCGCTCTGCTATGTCATCGTCCGTTGGTGACGCCCCTTTGGAAATAATTTGTCTATGAAGCTTTGTCGGACCATAACTCTGTTAATACTGAGAATGGTCTGGTTTTAACCAGGCTATTAAAAAACTAAACTTACACAGCAATATGAATGCTTACTCTTTAAAATTCCAGCTAAAAAGCAATGAATTGGAATATAAGATTATGCATTTAGTTCGCACAAATGCTTGTTTAGTCAAAGAAACAACGTTCTGTTTAATGTTTTAGATGATGTCTAATACATGTCCTCTCATTTATAGGTTCGGTATTATCCTCCACAAGAATGAACCAACTCTTCATAAGATCGACTTGGAAACCACCTCCTATGTAAAAAACATTAGTCTGCAGCAGTACGATTGTATCCCACAATCCCTCGCCTACACACACCTGGGTGGATACTACTTTGTTAACTGTTGGCCGGACTCAACAGGTGCAGTAAGACCACAACTAATCATCGATAGCGTAACAGACAATGTCATCGGTCCCAATGGGGATGTGAGCGGAACGCCTTATGTCTCTCCTGATGGCCACTATTTAGTGAGTGTAGATGACCGTGACGGGCTAATGCGCTTGCAGGCCGTGTCCGTGCGGGGAGAGATCGGCCAACCCTTTGACATTCACACCAACCTGCACCTGTCCGATCTGGCCTTCATGCCCTCGTTCACCGAGGCTACCCAGTATAACGTGTTCGGCAGCTCGGGCCGGCAGACAGATGCTCTTTTTGTGGAGCTCAGCACCGGAAACGTCAAAATGATCAAGAGCCTAAAGCAGCCCACGTCATCGGCGCAGTGGCCTTGGAACCGCCAGAACAGGGTCATGACTGGCAGCGGGCTGTTCGGACAGTATCTCATGACTCCGTCTCAAAGCTCCCTGTTTATACTGGATGGACGGCTGGATAAACTCAACTGCGAGATCACTGAAGTTCCCCTGGGAAATACTGTGGTGTGGGTGGGAGAGGCGTAGGCCGTCTTAAAGGGGCTTGAGAGGGAAACAAACAAACAAACAGGTTGCACTGAATTTGGTCTCTGTTTAATTTATTGAGTTTAAAAAAGTCTCAAAGTTTGGAACAAATAAACAAAATTGACTGTTCAAAATTGACAGCATTGGAAAAGAGAACTTGGGAAATGCTTGTTTTTTTAATAAGTTAGCCAGGTTTTCGAGTCAAATAGCTAATATGTAGTTTCTCCAAAAATATTAGGTGGTGTCAAACTAGCATTGGTATCTTTTATTAAAGAAGTCAGTGGGAATCACTTTGTTTGAAGGTGAAAATTATTCAACAGATCAAATGAATCATCTCAGCTGATACAGACCCAGAAAAAACTGTATTTTTAATGCCATCTTTTAAGAATAATATTTCCTCATTTCCCTGCTAACATTTAACACATATACAAAATGCATTTGGCCCACTTTTTTCCAGTGCCTTGAAGGAATACTCGCTAAAAAAGAAAGCCAATGTAATTATTCCCCCCGAGCCTGTGGATTAAAACCTCCTTTGCTTTCTCACACACAGAGTGAAAATGAGAGCTACACTTAAATTTCACCTGTTTATAACTCCCACAGACCCAGAGGCATCTCTGGCTTATTAAAACAGCATCGTGCTGAGAAACTGTCACCTACTGTGGATATAGAGATGTCGGTAATGATGTGCTTGACAACTGTAAATCTTCATGAAAAGTTTGGATGTAAGAGTGATGACACAGAGAATTGTGTGAAGCCTTTGTGTTGACGCCCCAATTAAAACCTACATGAAAACCAACAGTGGTTAGATCAGTGAACAAATAAGATGGAGTCTGTTATACAATAGTACACATAACATGCATAGGGACAGGTATGATCCTGAATAATCTTAGTAAGAGAGGATGTAGAGTTTCAAGGGCACATAAAGAATCAAGTTTTAGTTGACTCAGCAGTCACAGCCACTGGCGTGAGAGTCTGCTTTCAGTAACTGTTGCGTGGTGTGATGTTAGACGTAATTTATGCATTGCAAGGGTTATATAGCTGGGAAACATTTATTTAAGAGTTTGAGAGTCACAATGCTACAAGAGCACGAACAAAGGAATCTTTTAGTGTCAGTAGGAAGCACAAGCGTGTGCTCACGACGTTGAATTGTTTCCTCAATGGACAGTCTATGCATTTTCATTGACACACCAGCCAATGGGGCTGCATGAATTGAGCTTTCTCCCCCCTTGCCCCCCCCCCCCAAAATTAGTTACATTTATGTATTAGTTTAGATTTTGTATATTTTGTTAAAATGCTGTAAAAAGACTGTATTTTCCTTATTCCCTAAGTAACCATGACTGTTTTGTTTTTTAGTGATTTTACTTTTACTTGTGTTCTGTAAATAGCAGGTTGGTCTACGCTCACATACCAAACTATAGCTAGCCGAAATCATCTTCAAACGGTTCAGGTTGATTCGTTTCCCCTGGTTTATTTTTAGGACAAAAGAACTACACCGGCTTTGTTCCACAAATGACCAATTACATTGTGATGTCACATCCAGAGATTTCATAAGCTCCATGTAGCCATGTACGTTGATTCTCGTGGTTGTTATTTATGTAGAAACATGCTTGACATTTTGGCAGTTAAATAAAGCCTATAACTTTGAAAAAAAAACGGTCTTGGGTATTATTTTGTCATTAATATTAGTGGAATAGACTGTAAACTGAAATAAAATCCCAATCCACATTAATTTATGCATTAGCGCATCAACAAATTGATGGATTCAGTATGAAAGTCTTTCATTCAAAGCACAAATGCTATTTATCTTGCACAATGACATAATTTACAATTCAATAATGCATTATGCTCCATTACACAGCCAAACTTCATTTATTAAAACTCACTTTATAAAGCTCGAAGCATGCTATTCCACACAAATAATGAGCACCTTGTAGCAAGAGCTCAGTCGATTTAAGACAGGATTCAATAAAAAGACTCGAATTTGGGAACAAATACATGGGGCGAGGACTGTCCCTGTCTTTTTTTCTTCTTTCTTCTTTTCTTTCTGTATTTCTCCCTCCTCTCTGACTGATCCATTACTTTAATAGTCTTCTTTTTTTTCCAATCTCGCTCATAATGCCAAATGAATGCACAAGTTGCTGCATGAACGAGACCAAGGCGGCACTGCAATTATCTATTGTCGGTCATTTATCTTTCTTTCATTCTCTCCTTCTCTCATTATAGACTGCACACCCACCATTTTCAGAGAGATTTGGGGATAATTTAGTGGTCACAGTTTAATATTTTCATGCTCATCCTTTTCTAAGTCTGATCATCCTCATGTCCAGCAGCCCAAAAAAATGCATTCTTTTTTCAAAGGCGTAGTTTGTTAACTATACATTTTTAGTAATCATTCTAATTCCACACCACAGCTATGATGAAAACAAAACGGCGTGATTGCTGTCTTTTCCAGATGACTTCCAGATGATGGGCGGCAGTGGCTCAGTGGTTCATGTAGATTGTCTACAAACCAGAAGGTTGGTGGTTCAATCCCCGGTTCCACCTGACCAAGTGTCGAAGTGTCCTTGAGCAAGACACCTAACCCCAACTGCTCCCGACGAGCTGGATGGCGCCTTACATGGCTGACATCGCCGTTGGTGTATGAATGGGTGAATGTGAGGCAAAATGTAAAGTGCTTTGGATGGCCATAGGGTCTGTTAAAAGCGCTATATAAATGCAGTCCATTTACCATTTACTAATCAAACACATTGACAACCACTCTGAAACCACAAAACTTTAAATGGGCAACTTTATGAGCAATGTTGCTGTCAGTGGGCAACCAGTTGAGACACATGGCCCACGACCGATCTAAAGTATACAAATTTGTTGCCCATTCTCAATTGGAAAGTGCCCAAGCAACAACGCCCGGCAACATTGCCCCATGTATAATCATCTTAATCCCTGCCATTGATTGAATTTCCCAGCTTTCCATGTGTCAATCGCTCCTACAGCCTTGCTCAGCTCCACAACCCTCGGTCCTAATCACAACGGTAATAATCACATTCATGAACATGATTTCTGCCGGAGTCCTATCCCGACTGTTTTCCACTGGCTGTGAGGTGAAACCACATGTCCCAAGATCCTGAGCTCAAACTTGGCGTCATCAGACCACGCCTTTGTTTTGAATAGGTGCTCTCTAGCGGACGGAAAAGCTACATAGTGTAGCTTTAATCCGATTGGACAACAGAAAAGAAACGCAACAGGTGCTTATCATCATAAATGATATGTTATCGTACATTGTTATCATAGTTACAGTATCTTTTTTAGTGGCTTTATATTAAGCAATTGTGGTATGTAGTTTACATTTTATAACTATGGTGACTTTACTATATATCTTAAATATTTCATTTTACCCTTATATTTACAACTTTTAAAAAAGTGTTTTATAAAAATGTAAACTTAGCAAATATCCATGGCAAAGTGAACAAGCTACTGAGCAGACACAAACTCCACTTCTTGGTTTGTGGTGGTTTTACAGGATTTTTCCTTCTGCCTTTCTCAGTAAAACAAAATTGTGCGAGCAGGTTCCTTTGCTGTACTGTGTTGTCTGACTGATCCCCCTTTTGCTGCTCCTCACCTCAAGGCCAAAAGTGTCTAAGAAAAGAATTTTAGTTAATAGCGGCAGAGTACAGGTCAAGTTAATTAAGTCAGCAAAATCACAAAATGAAATGCAACTAATTGCGCCCACGCTACTTTGTTAATTAAAATTGCTAAATGTATTCAACCGGGATTTAAAGCTTCAAAGATACCATGCTGTGTAAGTGATCTGCTATTTATATTCATCTTTGATACGTAATTGATAATTATTGTATTTTAATAGTTAACTGCCACACATTTAAGCACTGTCTCTCTATCAGTATCAATTGTATTGCTCTGAAATGCCTTGTTTCTATCTGTGGTCAGAGGTCCCAGGGCATTAGCCCCAATGGCCTCGGTCGTAAGCCATCCTTGATGCTAGCTCAGATTTCGAGAGATTTAATGATGAAGAGGTAGCAGAGGCTTTCAGCTCTGTGGCTTTACATTCACACAACACAGTCAGTGTGTGGGATGTGTCAGTGTCAAATGTGACCCTCAAATGGTCCTTTTCAAACAACAGCTAGTTGGGGCAACCATCAGCATGAATGAATAACTCAAGTCGAGCACCTTTTCTGTTTTTAAGATATCTGTGAATAGTGTCTGTAACCATAGTGACAGTAATGAAAGTAAATATCAAAGATGGTGAGTTCCATAAAGACCCGTTCACACCAACAACGATAACTATAAAGTTTACTAAATTAGCATCCACACCAGTCGAGGTTAATGTTCTGTTCATTACAAACGCATGCAGTAATGCTCTCTCATCGGTGGCTTTAAACAGAGCGCTGCTGTGATGTCTAAAAAAAAAAAATATCCCACTTGCACAACCATTTTATGATATTATAACAGGGAATAGCAACCAGCATCAAGCTTTTTTAAAAAGATGCAAAAGGATCCCTTGTAAAACGTCATATACTGCAAGTGCTCTGGCAGTCATATACTCCATACGAAATGAAATTATGTACAGTTACAGTCTGAAATTTTTAAGTACAATTGACTTGGATGTTTAAGTTATTTCAACTTAATTAATGCTTAACTGAGTTTAAAAAATGAGTTGCATCTTGTATAACTTTAACATTTCTTAACTTATTTTGACAAGTTAAAATAATGTAAAAGCACATGTTGTCATAACTTATTGAACATATTTTTTTACAGTGTGGGCCAGATTGACTAAACAGGACAAATTAGCATGAGAGCAGAATTCCAAAAAGAAGAATTTATAGAGCGTTATGTTTATGTTTAATATCATAATTGATACTTGTATATAATGATATAGTGAGAATATGGAGAAAAACACCTGATGACAAAAACAGTGATATTAAAAGATCAAATTCAGTGTATGTCTTACTGACGATATACAGCTGTGCAAATGAACCCAGAACATGAACACACATCTTTAAACAGAAACCAGCATAAATGTGTTTTTTTAATATCCTTGTTTCAGTCAGAAAAAAACACAGATGGGAGTGGAAAGTTCTGCAAGTGATCTATACTGACGATGCACAAATTAAAGAACATTTATGCAGCTGGATCATTTCCATAATGACCAAAGAAACAAATTAGGCTACATTAAGACTGTCAGTCTAAATCTGAATTTTGTGCATATCTGCTTGAAATCCGATTAGATTTTGTGGGTCTGAATGTCCAAAATTCACATAACATTTTTACATTCATATGCATTTCTGGAAATCCATTTCAGTCTGCGCTCTGATCAGATTTTGCGTGGTTTATGTGACTTTCTCATGACACGTAAAGCGTAAACATCAGATGTTGGTATAAGAAACATGCTGAAAGACATGCAGAAACAAGGTTGTGTTGTTGCAAAGTGCCGGTCGAGCAAAAAATTAGAGACATGTTTTGAAACCGGTGTTGTGCCGAATTCCGAACTCCACCAAATTATTACCCTCCTAGTGTTGGTACATTTAGGATTAGTTGTGGGGGAGGGGTTAGGATTGGGGTGGGCTCATGATTAGGCAATCAGGTAATGACTTCAGTGAGGGGGTAATAATGTGGCGGGGGTCAAAATTCAGCACAATTTTGGTGGAAACGACAGCACGGGATGAAAGCGCTCATACCATCCTCATATAGTTCTGCCACTACCTCAGAAAACGCAGTTATTGCAAACCTCTCTATGTTGCAGTTGTTGTTGTTGTTGCTGTTTTTGGTGTATGCCTACCAATGTAACATTGCCATAGAAACCAATGCAGATATTCGAAACATGAAAGAGCTGCATGGGCACACAAATCGGATCTGGACAGGTGCGATACACTGTGTGGACATAACTTTTGATCAGATTCCAATCGAATATGCAAATATTCGTGTTTGGACTAACAGTGTTAACGTAGCCTTAGCGTCTGGTTTAAGAGATGCTTTTTTTTTGGCTGTAAAAAAATGGCACAAATACCAGTAAATAGACTAGTGCAAACCTTAGTAAATCCCCTTGCACGAATTATTTAAATACTCTCACCCCATAAATTTTGCATTTGAAAGGAAAACTCCTACAAATGCATATGCAATAAGGTCAGCCACAAAAATAACTGTCCATGCCTTTTCAGTGCGTGTCTTTAGTAAAACATGACAGTAGTTTTTTAATGCCAAAAGGGGGTTTGCGCTGGTGTGAGCTGTTAGTAAATCTGACCCTTAATGTATTATTTAATGAAAATCCTAACCATGGATATTGGTCTCTGCAGGTATGTGCATTTGTGTGACTCTGACATTTACTGCCATTATTTTTTTTTTTCTTTTTTTTTTTTTTGTAAGGCATTTAAACAACACCAGTGTGAGTCATTTTCATTTTAGGGTGAACTATCCCTTTACATCCATCAAAATGCAGTTTTGGATGATGGTAAAACTGTTAATTAAAAAATGTGTAGCATTCAGGCTATATACCGTATGTATAGCTACTTATGCACATATGTTACAATAATGTACATTTATAAGCTATCACATATTTCTGTGTACAATAGTACTTTTATTAGTTCAAGCTCACTGACCTCCCCCTATATGGCTGTAAGAGAGAGAGAAAAAGATGTACTGTCCTTTGAAATCACATCATCACATTGCACTGGCTGTCATCAGTAAGGTTACACTACCGCTGCCCCAAGACATGTGTGAACAGACACCAGTGAAGCTGCACACAAACACACACACTCCTGCTAACAGGTTTTGTTTACCAGACTACAAAGCCTTAGAGCTCAAGACGGCAACTCAGCCTGTCAAAACGCCGTCTGGAACAATGTAAATGTGTCAGTGGTCTCGAGGTATATCAGAACACCTGAGATTTGAATGTTCTTTTTCCATTTTTAGCTGAATCTTCCCTTCCAAAGCTAGTATTGCTGAATGTGTGCACAATAACCCTTTTTATAGCATGAAAATAGTCAGAATTAACAGTCAAAACATGATATCATGATATTCATTCCAAACAAGGCTATTGTTGCATAAGTAGGCAGAAGTGCGCTAATGTATTAGCATCAATGTCACGTCAATGTCATAGTCGTTAGCCTAGCATACCTGTCCGAGCTTGAGCAATAAAACACCTGCCAGAAGTGATTCTGAAGGCAAATAATCACTTTCCATAATGGCTTTGCTCATTTGGTCTGCAGAAGAGTCTTAATTAGACTTTTGTGAAGTTGAAAGGACTCATTCACAAAGGACCTTGCTGAAGGACGTGCTAACACGGCGCTAACTACCTCACAGATGCCCGCAACGTCTTGCTATATATCTGCTACCCCTCCGTTTTATTTCAGGAGGTTTCTCATAATTACAAATCACATGTTTCACCCATTATTCATATGCTGTCGACAAGGGGGTGGGAACGTACGGAGATTGCAGCAGCTAGCATGTTAGCGCCATCATTCATCTCTGAACATGGCTGTGAACAGAAGCAAGCTAATTGAGTCACAAATCAAAAGGACCAGGAGTGTACGGGCTCAGAAAGCATGAGAGAGTGAGTGAGTGAGTGAGGCCACTTCATCCATATGAGCCTGGGATCTGTGCCAAAGTGCCATCATTAGAGAAATGTTCCTGATCCTGTCACTTATGAGACTGAATTCACTGCCAGATAGGCGCATAGCTGCTCTCCCTCACATGTGGGGTCGCCACGTTTAGCCAGAGTGAATAGATAGAGATGCATAAAGAAGAACAAATGTTATTGGAACTGCCATGTTGGATTAATATTTTAGGAAAATGTCACATACATACATATAAATCTTGTGGGAATGACTACCGCTTTGAATCAGGAGTGATGCAGTTATACAAGCTTATTCATATGCAGCACCGATGGTATAATTACCTACAGCTTGGTCGAAAAGTTCAATCTGAGCTCCAGAATCTAATTTAAAAAGTGGAAATTAACAGAAAGTAAAAAAATAAGGAGGTGTACGATTGTGTGATTTTGTACCAGGTCACCAGTGGTGAGGTATCGGACTTGAGATGTTCAAAGACTCCTGTAAGGTTCTCTCCCACACCCGTGACCCGCCTGCTCTAGAATCTATTTTACACTGTGTCCACCTGCCCTCAACCTGTAGTGATCCCACTTCCCAGAAAGTCACATTGCTTCATTATTTCTCTTATATTGTCTTTTTAATTGTTATTGTTTTTTTATTTAACATAATATGAAAAAATAAAACAACAAATTAGTAGCAGATGATAATTGAAGTCATAATAATAAATGTATGTAAACAAATAATAACTAGAAATTACATTGGGGAAAAATTTAACAAACAAACATAGAGAGGAATACAGTTCCAACTATGGTCAAAAGCATGTCCGTATCTTACATTATTCCTGTTTCCTGTTTAATAATGTTATTTTAATATATTTTCTGTTTTCAGTGTAGGACAACATTTTCACAGAGAAAACCAAATTTTGTTTAATTGAATAATAAAATGACTCAGACTCAACCCTCTCTGAAATCAGTCTCGTCTCGGACTCAACCCTCTCTGAACTCGGTCTCGACCCGACTCAACCCTCTCTGAACGCTGTCTCGACTCAACCCTCTCTGAACTCGGTCTCGACTCGACTCAATCCTCGCTGAACGCTGTCTCGACTCAACCCTCTCTGAACTCGGTCTCGACTCGACTCAACCCTCTCTGAACGCTGTCTCGACTCAACCCTCTCTGAACTCGGTCTCAACTCGACTCAACCCTCTCTGAACTCGGTCTCGACTCGACTCAACCCTCTCTGAACTCGGTTTCGACTCGACTCAACCCTCTCTGAACTCGGTTTCGACTCGACACGCACCCTCTCTGAACTCAGTCTCGACTCTGACTCGACCCTCTCTGAACTCTGTCTGGACTCAACTCAACCCTCTCTGAACTCGGTCTCGACTCATCCTTCTCTGAACTCAGTCTTGACTCAACCCTCTCTGAACTCAGTTTCGACTCGACTTGACCCTCTCTGAACTCAGTCTCGACTCAACCCTCTCTGAACTCAGTTTCGACTCGACTCGACCCTCTCTGAACTCTGTCTCGACTCAACTCAACCCTCTCTGAACTCGGTCTCAACTCGACTCGACCCTCTCGACTTGGACTCAACCCTCTCTCAACTCGGTCTCGACTCGAATCAACCCTCTCTGAACTTAGTTTTGACTCGAATTAACCTTCTCTGAACTCGGTCTTGACTCAACCCCCTATGAACTCGGTCTTGACTCAACCCTCTCTGAACTCGGTCTTGACTCAACTCAATGCTCTCTGAACTTAGTCTCGACTCGACTCGACCCTGTCTAAACTAGGTCTCCACTTGGACTCAACGCTCTCTGAACTCGGTCTCCACTCAGACTCAACCCTCTCTGAACTCGGCCTCCACTCGGACTCAACCCTCTCTGAAATCGGTCTCCACTCAGGCTCAACCCTCTCTGAACTCGGCCTCGACTCGGATTCAACCTTCTCTGAATTCGGTCTCGACTCGGACTCAACCCTCTCTAAACTAGGTCTTGACTCAACTCAGAACTTGGTCAGAGTTTGTTAAAGTACAACGTCTGGAAATGGCAAAATTTGCAAAAAATTTGCAATGAAAATGCATTTTTTTGTAGGTTAAATGTGTCTACTGAATTTCACACCTGGGGCCTATTGCACAAAACTAGGATAAGGGATTAAGCCGGGATATCTTGGTGATCCTGGCTCATTTTATCCACTAATATACAGTTATCTTTCATTATCATTTTCGTTCTTGGTGTGAGTGTGCCTTCAATGTACGTTAACACAACAACGGTGTACTAAATTTTGCATACAGATGACAAGATCACCAAGATATCCCGGCATATTCCCTTATCCTAGTTTTGTGCAATAGGCCCATCTACATGAAAAATAGTGAGAGGGGCACATTGTTGAAAGTTGGTAGGTGGCGCTGTTGAGCCATTTTGCCACACTTAATTCTGAAACCCATATCAGCTATTTTTTTCCACTTCTGACACTTGTGCAAAGTTTCAAGAGTTTCTTAGTATGTTTAGGCCCTCAAAAATGCTATTAATTTTGGAGAAGAAGAATGATGGGAATGATGAGCAATTACAATAACATCGTCACACCATCAGTGCTTGGGCCCTAACAATACCATGCATGTTATGACAGCTACACTGGGGCAGTCTACAGTCTGTTTGGCCTCGTTGTTGGTTTTTGTGTGTGTGTGTGTGTGTGTTTGTTTACAGGCCAGCATTCCATAGCAGAAGTTAATTTATTACCCAATAAAGTAGCATCCAGAGTATCCTTTTTTTTTTTTTTTAAGAAAATACAAAACAAAAGTTTTTTTTTTTTTGGTGATATAGGGCTTGGGGTATTAAAGGGAGAAAAGCAATCTAGCTGAGTACAGCCCTCAAATAAACAGGTTTTTACAGTTCAGACGGCAGCGCAGATACACAAGTGACTCAGGAAAGCAATTCCAATGCACTGGAGCAAGGGGGTCCGGAAAAACACAGATGCGCTGAGTGTCTCCTACACACCCACGCTGCAGTACTGAGAACTGAAAATGCCATAATTAGACTCACTGCTGGAATGAGTCAACATTATATCACTTAGCTGCCACACTAAAGGTTATAAAGTTTCAATAAAGTCTAAAGTTGTTCATGTCAAAGCTTGTTTCCAGTTTTTTATTAGCTTTGCCAATGGCAATACAAGATTGATTTTTTATATATATATATATATATAAAAAAGAGAGAATTGAAGAGAAGGAGAGGAAGAGGAACCTTATAAAATCTGCAGTGCGATTTGACTTTTAAATCAGATGCCACTGTTTAGTAACTGACAAAAACACCTGAGAGAGCTTCACGCTAAAAAAAAAGTATAATGCATAAAGTTGCATATTAATTCATCATTAACTCCTATAACAAGCTCACTTGTGGCAAATACTGAATTTATGTTCCTCCCGTAGTATTAGAAACACACTAATTGGTGCGCTTTGTTGCAAACCAGTCATTTGCAAGCGTGACAGTCTGCTGGGAACGTGTTCTGACTGAATTCATATCAGCACTTTTTTACTAATGAGAGAAAATACTTAAAAGAAAATAAATCGAAAATGTACAGATCTTTTACTCTCCTCCCAGATGGCAATGGACACACACACGTGCATGGGTGAATCTTATGGGCCAATCACAGAATGTGTTTTTGCACTCCATTGTGCTGCTTTCCATTGTGCTGCTTTTATGTAATTGTCATTGTTGTTTTTTTACTTTTTAAAAATGCATCTCTCTATTTATTTATTTTCATCCACTGTCCTGCATTGTACGCTTTTAACTGCAAAAATGCATTGTGTCAATGTTCCCTTATGAAACCTGATGACTCCATATGAGGTGACTCGGGCACGTTTTTGCATTCCACTGCGCTGCTTTTTTCATTGTTTTTGTATGTAAACTTGCTTTAAACTAATATTTAGTTTATTTAGATTGTTGTACCCACATCTTTTGGTGTTCATGACTGGCTGACGTATTCCAATTCACCCTTTGCTGGGAGTTTGATTGACAGGCGATCTGACCAATCATAATCTGCCAAATCCACCATTTGGTTTGTTCCAATAAATCAGTCAAGAGAGTTAGGGTTACGCAGCGGACTTCTTCCCAGCAGTCAAAGCAACATTACGTTGTGAAAGTGCGGACAACTCAAATGTTCAACTTTGAGTGAAACGCAGCACTTATCACTAGGGCTGGTCGATTCCGAAATTTTTGGAATCGATTCCGATTCCAATTCCTGTTTCCGGAATCGATTCCGATTCCAATTCCTGTTTCCGGAATCGACAGAGTCGATTCCAAGAATCGATTCCGCACTGTTGTTTTCGATTCCTTTTCGATTCTTCTTTTTCTAACAAAATCGATGGAGGAACCTAGTTCCTGAGTGACCGCAGGATACAAGGATGTAGAAAGTATCCTTCTCCGAAACTATTTGTAAAATGATGATACATTTCCATAACTCTGATGAATTTTAAATGATGGATTCTCCTGAAATGGCCCATATAGCCCAGAAGTAAATGCGATTTAGCCTAATAAATAAAAACGATAGCACATTATTCATGGATGTGCATTTATTGCATGTTTAAAACTACATGACATGTCTAAAATGCATGTGCACAGTTAAGTTAAATGACTACGTTCAAATAAGTGCTTTTGCACAGAATGTACGAGGCAAAATAACGACAATATTAACGAAAACAATAATATAAGAGTGCGCAGTTTATTTGTCAATCAGATGCGCGAGCAAGTTGCATTCATTACTATAGCAACATTAGACTCGGGTCATTAAGCTGTACTCCAGTCTAAGCGCATTTTCTTTGTTATCAATGGATTAAAGAAAATAAAAGAAAACAGAAAATTAAAATAAGACCCTCACATCTGCATCTGTAAGCAGCTCTCAAAACCTACCGTTGTGGACAACAAAAGAACCATTTCACAATTTAAAATTATGTGTGTTTATGTGTGCAAAATGTAGCAAACTTCTCCACGATGCAGGATCACAGAAGGAAACAATGACAATAAACACTATTAAATGAAAGGTATAGTAATAATCAGCGATATGCGTTCACATATGGCTTGATTTGAACGTTTCATACCATAAAAATAAGTCGTTCGAATTACTTTCGAGTGACGTCATCACGCAATGACGCAAAAAAAAAACGCTGAATTGCTTTATTTTTAACTCGTTATTTGAAACTAACTGTTCAAAAGAACCTTTTGCAAAAATTAAATAGACTTCCAATCATTATTAATAAGCGAGAGACAAGTGAATAAAGAGGAGTCGATTCCCCGCGATGGCATCGATTCCAAACGTTGGAATCGACTCTCGATTCCCAACGCCTTGGAATCGAGGAATCGATTCTTTTTGGAATCGATTCCCAGCCCTACTTATCACTATCACTTTTCACCCAGCTGTCCAATCAGAGTGGAGGAGGGACGGGACAAATACAACACAGACCAACCCCCACATTCTGCTTGTCAGCAGATTTAAACAACAAGCATAATAACGGAACAAAATTATTTAAATCAAGAGCCAGAGCAAATACTTTACATTTTATCTGCATTTTTTATATAGAATCAATACTGAAACAAACTATCTATGAAATTAGATAGCAATACTTCTGCAGATATTCCATATCATAACAAGCAAAGAGTCTCACCTGAAAAAAAACACTCTCAAGTGGATAAAATGCTTTGGTGGACACAGCCTAACAGGTAAGTTCATTCTAATTTCTAAAAATAAATAAGATGTACTTATTACACAGCTTGTTGATGGTCTTATAAGTCAAGCATGAAAAAACTGAAAGTGTCTGTTCAATATATTGTGATTTAGCCGCTGAGGAAGTGTCAGCACAAACGCAGCATGAGTCAGATTACACGCATCGTGATGAGCTGAATGAGCTCTCGTGATGAGAGCTGAGGTAAATGCGTACACACTCGCGGGATAGATTCACAGCGCGTGTTTAGTCTAGCTCGTTTTTAGTTCATGCTTTTGAAAGATTAACTTTCATAGGAATAAACTAGAGAAGATAAAATACTCACTTTGCTCCGCCGGCCGCACCGTTTCCATGAATGCCTGAGCCGAGCTGAGCTGTGAGTGCGACCCCATCCCCCATGTGCGAGTTGAAAACATGTGGAAATAACTCTGCTGGCTGTAGTCTTTAGCGTCTGGCCAAACATTTTACCGATGACGCAAATCGACGATATTTACATCACCAGAGTAATTTTTCCAGACAAAAAAATCATAAATCTCTCGTCTCAGGGGGATATGAGAGGGGGGAGCACGATCAATCGAATATACTCCAGGGCTTCTACTAATAGAAAGCCATATACTAGTCGCTGAAGTAACCCTTTAATAGATGCCTTTGCCTTATTGCCTTGTAAAGTGATTTGTACATTGTAATCAATTGCTTTTTTTCTTCGCAAATGCTTTAAATTGTACAGTAAAATGTGGCACACTTAAAATTCACACCTCTCTGCATGATGTGTTTATGGTGTGATTGACTGATAATGTCTTGGCTTCCATTTTCTCTATAGGCTACTTTGCCCTTGAACTGATGCTGAACTTGACAGTTTTTTCTCCCTTCCCATGAGTATTTTGATCATGCACATCGATGCACACACATTCTAACACACACACGCGCACACACAAACACACACACATCCCATTCTAATACTGAATACTAATGTCACCAAGAGAGCGGCTATCCATCGGAGAGACACATGCATCATCATCAAGGAGTAAAGCATTGGACGTGATGGTTCGGACTGGAATTAACCTTCTGATAAGTGTTGCCTCACACTTTCTAATCTCTCCTCTGAAGTACAATTATTTTGTGCTTCATAGATGAGACAATGAATTATTGAGAGATCAAAGTACAACAGGGCTTTGCTTTAATTCAGGGGGCTCATTTCAGAGTGGAAATTGAGTGCCAGCCGCATGTGTCTTCAACATTCATCATAAGTGGTAATTATTTGCTTGATTGGTAAACTGTAGTTCTGCAGAAAAAATCAAACGGCTCGAAATGTCACAGTGATTCATAGCAGATGTTAATGACAAGGTCAAGACCTGTTGTGATTTGTTTTGAAGCCTTTCTAATCAATGTTTTTACTTGTTATCATCATATGGCTTATATGCATATTGTCCCTTAAAGTGTTAACAATATCAGAACTCTTTGCTGCAGAAAGTAAGATCATGATTTAAATCAAACACCTATATATCTTTTCAGGGATTTTTGGTTTAAACTATTTATTTAAAGGCACTTTGAAGTCTTTAATGCAGCAAATTAAGCATTTGTATTGTATTATATTAATAAATACACACATGTAATCAACAACTACAGGCCTTTCTGCAACTGGCTTTTGGTTTACTCTCTTACAAGAATATAATTCATGTAAGAATGTAATAATTCATGTGGTGTGCTTTGGTGGGTTTTTAGTTAGAGAGTTGAAATCAGACAGACTGATGAATAAACCATGAAGAGGGTCCATGACTTACAGCATCATAAAAAAAACTATTTGGTAAATACATGTCCTCAATGATAGTTATATTTCATAGGTTTCCCACAGAGACCTCTTTTCATCTTTACAAAAGTGTGAAAATCTTCAGAAAAAAATCTCAAGAGGGAAAATGACAATACATTCCATTAATGACATTTGCCACGTTAATTGAATCAGAGCACCATGAGTTACAGAACAGCCATGTAAATTGTAATTTGTAATTCAGCAAGCCACTGAAGCATGAAATACATTTTCCCTTTCCTGTAAGAAGGCTCTTCAAAAATCAATTTAAAATATTTTTATTAAGATTTTTTTTATGTGAATAACAAGAAAAGGTGTCTTGATGGACATGTAATTGAGAATAAAAAGAAGAATATTGAATGTCTTTTCCCACCTCAACCAAATAGAAATGTGTTTCTATAATACAAATTACATTAACAGAACAAAGTGCACCATTAAGTTGACCCAAGGGTACTGTGTATCAAAAAAGATAAATAAAAAATAATAAATAATAAATAGAATGATGGAAAAAATGAATCTATTTTAAAAACAACAACAAAATAAAAATTGTACTATAGTATTCAATGACTGACTGCAGTAATAATAATAATAATAATAATAGATTTTATTTATAATGCACTTTTCATTCCGAAGAATCTCAAAGTGCAACAAGGGGGGGGGGGGGGGGGGATAACAACAAAAAATGAATAACAAGTAAAATTATAGAATACTACAAACAATCAACCAACACAGAAAATAGAACAGAAACAGAGTGTAACACAGTAGGTGGTTTTATATAATAATGTAAATGTAAACTCATTACTTGTATGAATTTCCACATTATAATGAAATCATAAGCTACTAGTCATAAAAGAATTAGGGTTTTTGACCGATTAGAATGAAATGCATCCAGACTGGAGAAGGGTTCTCTATATTTTGGCCCTTACAAGACATAATATCATAAAAAGAGGATCATCTACAGCAATTAATCCCATAGTCCTATCCCATAGAAATGTCAATTAAAGGGTTAAGTTATGTTTAGGTGGGATATTATGGAAGCAAAAAGCACTAAACAGGACCAACAATCTTATTCTAATAACCTAATAACATATAGTATACCCTATTTCCCCATGATATATGTACTTAAAAGTAATTTGTCCATATATATATATATATATATATATATATATATATATATATATATATATAAATATATATATATATATATATATATATATATATATATATATATATATATATATATATATATATATATATATATATATATATATATATATATATATATATTTTTTTTTTTTTTTTTTTTTTTTTTTAATGGGTCAAAGGGTCACCCAAAAATGTTGTCATTATGTCATTCCAAACCCAAAAGACTTTCATTCATCTTTAAACACAAATTAAGTTATAAATTTATATATCTAAAATTTATATAAATGATATGGTTAATGAAATCTGAGAGATTTCTGTCCCTCCATTGACAGTCTACACAAATACCAATTTGATGCTTCAAGAACTTAATGATAATGAGATCGTAAAATGAATCCATATGAATCGATCACTTTATCTGGTGAACAAGTTGAATTTAGGCTTTTATTCACACACAGGCAAACAGGAACTAAAACAAAACTGAACATAATCACTACAGTATATTTACAATTATTATTTTATAGTTATAGTTATAGAATTAATTTAGATTATTAGGTTGTAAATTTGCGAGGGACATGAATATACATATAAAGATATTCAAAACATTGAAACAATTTAGCATATATCTATACAATAGAAGCTGTAGCCAGCTGCAGTGTCTTGGCACTGTCGCCAAGCTAGCCTGACCTCAGACAGTCTGCCATTTCTCTAGCACTGGACTTTCTGGCACGCCTGCAGCTGTCGAGATGCTCCAGTGTTTGGCAGGAGAAAAGAGGGATTTGAAGCTTCTGAAGCAGCCAGGCAGGAGCCGAGATCATGGAGCCAGTCCCACTGAGCCCCACGTGCACATGTGTGCACACATGCAGGTGTGATTCCTGTGACCGTCTGGGTGGCCACGTGTCTGCCAGGAACACACTTCCTAACCACCCACCAGTTAATGCTCTTAGTTCCCATAATACTCTGATTTGCTGGTATTTTGCAGCCTTATTCGTGAAGCAAATCTCTCCTTTTGTTGGGGAATCCAGCACAGATGGCAGGCGTCATTTGCTCTGGTTCGCAGAAAGCCGTGTCAAACATTTCCAGTGTTTTTATATGGCTGAGTCCAGATATGAAAGAGTCCAGAGAGAATGTCAGACAGCAGCAGGTGAAGGCAGGGAAGAGAATATGAAAAATCGTACTAAACAAACACAGGAACACTGTGGAAATATTTATATCTCAGGCCAGCGCTGGTTAAGCTGTTTACTGAACACAAACACACATGCTGAAAGTCAAGAGATGGTGAAGCTCACCTGCTCTGTGTCCGTGCCCGGTGTTGAGAATGACATAAAGTAATGTGTTAACTTGTTAAGTTTACACTATATCTGATTTTCCTTTTTAATGCACATTGCTTTTATTATTATTTAACTCCTTGCCTGTCACCTCACGATTTGGCAAATGGACCATTTCGACATACTCATAGTATAAAGACAGCTGCTTATACGTTATTATGAATATAAACATAACCAATATTTAGAGAGCCAACACTTGAGAGTTTACTATTTATTTTACTTTTTAGTTTACTATTATTATTGTAACAAAAAAGACAAATACTCTTGGTCCAACAGGTGCATTAGAGCTTCAGTTAGCATCAAGCTACATAACACAATTTAAAACGTTAAAATTACACCTTCATTCTTTATGTCACTTTAGACCATCGAGTGCTTGTATTAGTTTCCTGCCGCGATATAATGGGGATTTCATTCAAATGGTGATGGTAAAACATGTTATATTTATCACTTTATATGGAGCTAATCGCTGCACCTGTTAGCAGTCATAATGTAAACATCCATTATTGATATAAAATTGCCGAATCACATGAAAAATCACACAAAAACTTATTCCATAGTTTTCGTGTGTTTATTAGTTTCTTAGTTCATGCGTAGAAATGTAGAATAGGCTCGTTCTTCACAGAGCCAGAATGAGGACGTGTCCACACAGGAGGAGCGCGTCATGCAGTGTTGAGCATGTCATATTAGTGGCAGCTCAGTGAGCAAATGAACCCCTGATGAGTCATATTTGATGCATATCATTAAGAAGAGACACAGAGAGAGCTCTGTGCATGCTTTACCTCTTTTATATCGAATAATTCAGTGAGAAATTAATAGAAATGGTAGTCTGTATGACGAAATATTTTGCAAACATGTGATATGTCAGTATTTTTTAACGAGCAGAGAATGTTGAACAATAGCAATCTGAGGCCGTATATGATCTTTGAAAGGCATGGGGTTAAAGCCACCATATGTAATTTTCTGCCCACAGTGTCACAAGCAAGAAGGATCCAAAAGCAAAGGTGATATAATGCAATGTCTTTAATGTCCAAAAACAGTCTATAGACAGACAGCTTAGAAATAGAACTCAAAACGGTGCTCTCAGGAAGACAGCTCCCCCGTGGATCATCTGCCACAAGTGCTAATAACAAACAGAAAACTCCTCTCAGTGAGAGGGACCCCAGACGACGGCAGCAGAGCGGATAATTCCACAGGTGAGGCTAGCCAGGGCGGGCAACGGGAGACAACAGGGCGAGCGCTGCTTCGCAAGACAAGACACAGGTAAGATGTACAGTTGACACAAAGAGAGAGCGTTACTCACATCACTTGAACAATACTCCGACACAGAACAGAGAGGACGAACACCAGAAGTAGACTAAGTAATTAGACAAGACACGACACAGGTGTGGGCACAAAGCAGCGAGAGCGCTGATGGTGATGAACAACAGGTGAAGACAGAGTGTGACACATGACAGTGTGTGTGTGCGCTGGAGAGTGAGAGAGATGGGTGCGTCAATGAGTGTGTGACAGAGTGTGGTGGTATGAGTGAGAGGAAACAGAGAAGCAACCCAGATCCTGACAGTACCCCTCCCTCAACGAGCGCCCCCTGGCGCTCCTAAGGAAGAGGCCTGGCGGGACCGATAGAAATCCTCGATGAGCGAGCGATCCAGGACGTCCCGAGCCGGAATCCACCGCCTCTCCTCAGGACCGTAGCCCTCCCAGTCCACCAGGAACTGGTGGCCACGCCCCCGAGGACGAACATCAAGCAGCTTTCGAACTCTGTAAATGGAATCCACCTCGTCGAGAGGAGGAGGAGGGGCGGGACGGGTGGGAACGCGAATGACAGGCTTGATACAGGACACGTGAAAAACAGGGTGCACCCGACGTAACTGACGAGATAACTTTAGTTTGACTGCAACCGGACTGAGGACCCTTACAATAGCAAATAGACCAAAGAAACGGGGCATAAGTTTCTTAGAACCCTCGTGTATCGGTAGATTCTGGGTGGAGAGCCACACCTTCTGCCCGCAAACGTAACGAGGGGCCCTAACCCGACGACGATTAGCCGCTCTACGAGTGCGCGCTCTAGTACGACATAACGCAGATCTCACCCTCTTCCAAGTACGCTTGCACCTCTGGATAAAAGCCTGTACGGATGGCACGGAAGTCTCAGACTCCTGCGACGCAAAAAGTGGAGGTTGGTAACCCAGACAGCTCTCAAATGGGGATAACCCAGTGGCGGACGAGGGTAGCGAGTTATGGGCATATTCGGCCCAGTCTAACTGGTTGCACCAGGATGCCGGGCTCTGTGAAGTCAAACTGCGCAGCATCCGTCCGAGAATTTGGTTGGTCCGTTCGGCTTGACCATTGGTCTGGGGATGGAATCCTGATGACAGACTGGGGGATGCCCCAATCAGTCGGCAGAATTCCCTCCAGAACTGAGAGGCGAATTGAGGCCCTCTGTCAGACACAATGTCCGAAGGGAGACCATGAATCTTAAATACGTGATCTAACATTACCTGTGCGGTCTCTAGGGCGGACGGTAGTTTAGGAAGAGGAACGAAATGAGCAGCCTTGGAAAAACGGTCGACTATAGTAAGAATAACCGTGTTACCGGCGGATGATGGAAGACCGGTTACGAAATCTAAAGCAATGTGCGACCAGGGGCGTGACGGAATGGGAAGTGGTCGGAGGAGACCCGCAGGTGGGGCATTGCTCGACTTAGTTTGGGCACAGACAGGACAAGATGCTACAAATCGACGGATATCACGTTCTCTAGTGGGCCACCAAAATCAACCGACGAATAGTGGCCGAAGTACCCCTAACACCAGGATGGGCGACTAATTTAGAGGCGTGACCCCACTGGAGGACGGATGAACGAGCGGTCGTGGGAACAAATAGCGTTCCGGTCGGCACGAGAGCCCTCTTCACCGTCCGCTCCACCCCCCAGACGGCAGCTCCGACCACGCAGTGCGGAAGTACGATTACCTCATTGGTCGAAGCTGCCTCTGTGGAGCCAAACAGCCGCGAGAGGGCATCAGGCTTAATGTTCTTGGAACCTGGCCTAAAGGAAATGGAAAAATCAAAACGACCAAAGAATAAAGCCCAACGGGCCTGACGAGCATTAAGTCTTTTGGCGGAACGGATGTATTCGAGGTTCCGGTGGTCAGTCCAAACGATAAATGGAACACTGGTTCCCTCCAACCAGTGCCGCGACTCCCCCAATGCTAACCGAATTGCCAAAAGCTCCCGATTACCAACGTCATAATTACGCTCCGCCGGAGAAAGGCGATGGGAAAAGAAGGCGCACGGATGAACCCTGTTATCTAGAGAGGAACGTTGCGACAAAATAGCCCCAACCCCTACATCGGAGGCATCGACCTCGACTATGAATTGTCTCTCCGGATCCGGGGTGACTAAAATGGGCGCGGAGGTGAACAGCCTCTTGAGTCGATCGAATGAGTCTTGTGCCATCTCTGACCAAACAAACTGAGACTTAGTCGAGGTGAGGGCAGATAGGGGTGCGGCAACCTGACTAAAGTTACGGATGAACCGTCTATAAAAATTCGCAAAACCTAAAAATCGCTGGAGAGCAACTCGAGAATCCGCCCGCACCTTCTCGGGATCCATGCTGATACCCTCAGCCGAGACCACCGAACCAAGGAAGGTGACCGATTGAGAATGAAAAACGCACTTCTCTGATTTAACAAACAGACGGTTCTCGAGTAGTCGTTGTAAGACCCGACGAACGTGTTGAATGTGTACTTCGAGTGAGGGTGAGAAAATGAGGATGTCGTCCAGATACACGTATACGAAGACATTTAACATGTCGCGCAAGACATCGTTGACCAACGCCTGAAATACCGCGGGAGCATTGACCAGCCCGAAAGGAAGGACACGATATTCAAAGTGACCAATGGGAGTGTTAAACGCGGTCTTCCACTCGTCTCCTTGCTTAATGCGAACAAGGTGGTACGCGTTACGCAAGTCCAATTTAGTAAAGATCTTTGCGCCCTGCAAGATCTCGAAAGCCGACGACATAAGGGGCAAGGGATAGCGGTTCTTGACCGTTATGTCGTTCAACCCCCTATAATCGATGCAAGGGCGCAATGATCCATCCTTCTTTTTAACAAAGAAGAAACCAGCACCAGTGCGCTGGAGAGTGAGAGAGATGGGTGTGTCAACGAGTGTGTGACAGAGTGTGGTGGTATGAGTGAGAGGAAACAGAGAAGCAACCCAGATCCTGACACACAGAGGTCGCTTGTTCAAAACAGGCGTAGCTTGATGACCCCTGTTTTCGCTGAGCTTTTATTATGCAGCAGACGAGTGCTATAACTTCTTCCGGTCGTGTGTATGTGGGGTAACCCAGCACTGTGGTAAAACATGGGACTCGCAGTAAATCAAGAATATCTTGATGTAATCAAGAGTAATGCGGGTATAATGTCTTTAATATGATCTGTGTCCTGGTTAAAATGGCTTACTTCTCTGGATTTTAACATTCTCTGAAACATTTTAGATAAACTAAGTCAACAAAATAATATATAACATTGTTCTTGTAGTTTTTGGATATTTTAATCCAAAAATCTTTCATATTGTGGCTTTAATTCATGTACTGATAAATAGCTATTGAAAGCTTGGCCATATTAAGAGAAAAATATATAGATAGGCCTATATTATGCATTTGGAAGACACTTTTATCCAACTTATATTGGAACAAGCGCTGTCAATCAATTAAAATTAATTGCACCAAATAAACATTTTAAATTAGTTTATTTAAAATTACATATTAACATTTTAAAATAACATTTTAAATTTATAGCATTAATAATTGAAGCAACTCTATTCTTTATATTTAGGGTGTGCATGCTTTTGCGTGACTTGTTGTGGTACAGTATGTGTGAGCATGATGGGTAGTGTATTCTGAGTAGAGAGTGTGCCATACTTATCAGTGAGACACTTGTTCTGCTGTAAAGCACACACACACACACACACACACACACACACACACACCTAAAGGATTATTAGAAACGTTATACTAATACTGTGTCTGACCGCCTTTCGCCTTCAATTCTGCCTTAATTCTACGTTGCATTGATTCAAGGTGCTAAAAGCCTTCTTTAGAAATGTTGGCCCATATTGATAGGATAGCATCTTGCAGTTGATGGAGATTTGTGGGATGTACATCCAGGACACAAAGCTCCCATTCCACCACATCCCAAAGATGCTCTATTGGGTTGAGATCTTGTTTTTTTTGAAATTATTTGAGCTTTGTGACATGGTGCATTATCCTGCTGGAAGTAGCCATCAGAGGATGGGTACATGATGGTCATATAGGGATGGACATGGTCAGAAACAATGCTCAGGTAGGCTGTGCCATTTAAATGATGCCCAATTGGCACTGAGAGGCCTAAAGTGTGGCAAGAAAACATCCCCCACACCATTATACCACCACCAGCAACCAGCGCAGTGGTAACAAGGCATGATTGATCCATGTTCTCATTCTGTTTACGCCAAATTCTGACTCTACCATCTGAATGTCTGAACAGAAATGAAAAAAAAAAAAAAAATCCATTCTTCAACTGTCCAATTTTGGTGAGCTTGTGCAATTTGTTGTCTCTTTTCCCTATTTGTAATGGAGATGAGTGGTACCTGGTGGGGTCTTCTGCTGTTGTAGCCCATCCGCCTCAAGGTTGTGGCTTCACAAATGATTTGCTGCATACCTTGGTTATAACGAGTGGTTATTTCAGTCAAAGTTGCTCTTCTATCAGCTTGAATCAGTCGGGCCATTCTCCTATGACCTCTAGCATCAACAAAGCATTTTCACCGGCAGGACTGCCGCATACTGGATGTTTTTCCATTTTAACACCATTCTTTGTGAACCCTAGAAATGATTCTGTGTGAAAATCCCAGTAACTGAGCAGATGGTAAAATACTCAGACCAGCTCGTCTGGCACCTACAACCATGCCACGCTCAAAATTGCTTAAATCACCTTTCTTTTCCATTCTGACATTCCGTTTGGAGTTCAGAAGCCATGTAATTACATAATGATTAGATAATTGCATTAATGAGAAATTGAACAGGTGTTCCTTATAATCCTTTAGGTGAGTGTATATCCGGTTGTTAAGTCTGACATCACGCGGTAGCGCTTCCGGGTCCAAATGCTCTATCTAATTAACCAAAAGAAAAACTACAAACGGTGCAAATATACACACAAAATGTAGTGTAATGCTACAAAAAAGTTATAATCGTAAACTTTTTCTCCATACCAAAATTCCAGGTGGCCAGACAGTGAATCATCTTTTATAAATCGTTAAAGTATTAATGTCTGTGACGGTGTGAGCACAGAGACTGTTGTGTAGACTGGTATTTATAATGTTTAACTTTTTAAAATGTTTGATGTTTAATATGAAAAAGCGCTAATAAATGAGCGTCGATGGCATTCTCAAGAGAAACGAGTTGAGGCTTGGACCCAGGACCGGCGTTCCTTACATCAGGACTTAACAAGCGGATATACAGGTCCTTCTAAAAAAATTAGCATATGTGATAAAAGTTCATTATTTTCCATAATGTAATGATGAAAATTAAACTTTCATATATTTAGATTCATTGCACACCAACTGAAATATTTCAGGTCTTTTATTGTTTTAATACTGATGATTTTGGCATACAGCTCATGAAAACCCAAAATTCTCAAAAAATTAGCATATCATGAAAAGGTTCTTTAAACGAGCTATTAACCTAATCATCTGAATCAACTAATTAACTCTAAACATCTGCAAAAGATTCCTGAGGCTTTTAAAAACTCCCAGCCTGGTTCATTACTCCAAACCGCAATCATGGGTAAGACTGCCGACCTGACTGCTGTCCAGAAGGCCATCAATGTTACCCTCAAGCGAGAGGGTAAGACACAGAAAGAAATTTCTGAACGAATAGGCTGTTCCCAGAGTGCTGTATCAAGGCACCTCAGTGGGAAGTCTGTGGGAAGGAAAAAGTGTGGCAAAAAACGCTGCACAACAAGAAGAGGTGACCGGACCCTGAGGAAGATTGTGGAGAAGGACCGATTCCAGACCTTGGGGGACCTGCGGAAGCAGTGGACTGAGTCTGGAGTAGAAACATCCAGAGCCACCGTGCACAGGCGTGTGCAGGAAATGGGCTACAGGTGCCGCATTACCCAGGTCAAGCCACTTTTTGGCTACAGAGAAGCAGCACTGGACTGTTGCTCAGTGGTCCAAAGTACTTTTTTTCGGATGAAAGCAAATTTTGCATGTCATTCGGAAATCAAGGTGCCAGAGTCTGGAGGAAGACTAGGGAGAAGGAAATGCCAAAATGCCTGAAGTCCAGTGTCAAGTACCCACAGTCAGTGATGGTCTGGGGTGCCATGTCAGCTGCTGGTGTTGGTCCACTGCTTTTTTTTTATCAAGGGCAGGGTCAATGCAGCTAGCTATCAAGAGATTTTGGAGCACTTCATGCTTCCATCTGCTGAAAAGCTTTATGGAGATGAAGATTTCTCAGCACGACCTGGCACCTGCTCACAGTGCCAAACCCACTGGTAAATGGTTTACTGACCATGGTATTACTGTGCTCAATTGGCCTGCCAACTCTCTTGACCTGAACCCCATAGAGAATCTGTGGGATATTGTGAAGAGAAAGTTGAGAGACGCAAGACCCAACACTCTGGATGAGCTTAAGGCCGCTATCGAAGCATCCTGGGCCTCCATAACACCTCAGCAGTGCCACAGGCTGATCGCCTCCATGCCACGCCGCATTGAAGCAGTCATTTCTGCAAATGGATTCCTGACCAAGTATTAAGTGCATAACTGAACATAATTATTTGAAGGTTGACTTTTTTTGTATTAAAAACACTTTTCTTTTATTGGTCGGATGAAATATCCTAATTTATTTTGAGAACTTTGGGTATTCATGAGCTGTATGCCAAAATCATCAGTATTAAAACAATAAAAGACCTGAAATATTTCAGTTGGTGTGCAATGAATCTAAAATATATGAAAGTTTAATTTTTGTCAATACATTATGGAAAATAATGAACTTTTATCACATATGCTAATTTTTTTAGAAAGACCTGTATAAATATATCATTCAGATTAGCCATGTTTTCTTACAAAATAAATAATTCAAATAATAATATTTTTTTACATAAATGAATAAATAAAACAGCACTTTGTAGTACTGATTTGTTTTATTAATTGGTCCACAAGTACTGGATGTCAAGTACTAGATTTTCTCACATTCTCTTTTGTACAGTTCTCCCCTGGTTTGACGACTAGTTTAGCATTTTAAATCCAGCTGCTAAACTAAATCTCTGTTGGAGGCTTAAAGGTTCATACACCCAGGAAATATAAAATAAAAAGAGCCTCTTGGAAGGCTACTAGTACAGTATGCATTGCCGCAGTGACTCTCTTTCCTCTCTGGCTACGAAGCTTTTCATTCATCCAGGTTTTATTCTAAGGCCATATAGTTTCTTTCTCCGGCCATCCTTTTTTTCTCTTTTTGTCTGCTCTGAGATTAAGATTGCACGGAATCAATGTTTTCAGGCCAATCCTTTAGATCCATTTCCTCATGAGAAGCTTGAGTCCGTCAGACTCTCGCTCTCCCTCTGCTTCTTATTAAGTTTCCTTCTGTCAGCCTTTTCTGATCACAAGATATCTTACTTTTGAAGAACCATATTAGAGCTCCAGGTAGTAAAACACAAATATTCCTGAGCTGAATGCTTATTTGAAGGATTACACTCATAGAGCCACAGAACATGTATTTCAAACACAGTTGGGATTTAAATTCCCGAATTGATGTCTTGGGAAGAAAGTTTAATGGCAAAAGGAGGCTACTGGATGTCTGAAAATGGTTACTAATGCTGTTTGAAATAAAACTTTAGCTCTGCCATTCTCTGATTTCTTAGACAAAACAGACTGCTATGAGCAGCAGCGAGAAGCACAAATGCCTGACTGATAATTAAAATGCTCTTGATATGAATTGCATCACTGTGTATATTTTGTTACTGTGATAGCAGACGTGCTTCCCCAACATATGATTCATTATCACTTTAATTAACAAAAAAAAATTAAGATAAATAAACAAGGATATCTAACAGATAAATAGCACTTAAAGGGGACCTATTATGCTAAATTTACTTTTATAAGGTGTTTGAACACTGTGAGATATGTGCTCACAGTGTGTGTTAACAACTAGCCTATAATGGTAAAAATCCACCCAATATTTGTTTTATATATATTTTTTATATATATATATATATATATATATATATATATATATATATATATATATATATATATATATATATATATATATATATTAAATGTTTAATATTTTTTTAGAATCCCCATCAATCATTATCTCATAACGCACTTCTCATATTTTTCATATTTCCCCCTATACTCCTACAAGGAGACCCCAATGCTTCATTCTCCAGAACATGTAATAATCGCACTTCATTTTTTGTAGATATTTTTAATATAAGTTTGCACATTTAATTTCGAAACGAGCTTTCTAGAATGCTGTACGGCTAATATGGCTAAAGTTACCATAGTTCATAGTTCATATAGAGACTAGAACTGTGTTGTTAGTTTTATTCTGAAAACGCCCACCATCTGCATAACTCATAACACATTTATTATGCATTAGAATTTATGGTATTTTTTTGACATTCAGACAGGAGCACCTAACAATTTATAGATTAACAGTACATGCAAGGTCAAGGTCAATTTATTTATAAAAGCACATTTAAAAACAACAAGTGTTAACAAAAGTGCTTTACATCTACAGACAAATAATAATAATAATAACCCAATAAAACGCACAAAGATACATATCATACATGCTAGCTGGTGAGTTAAATCAATGTAACTCCACAACAACTATAACAACTATCATTATATATGTATCCACTAACCATTCAGAAACATCCAGGTGCAGTCTAAAAGATGCAGCCCTTTTCATGAGTCTTTCCATCTGTGTCTGACTCTGGTTCAAACATGTAAGGCTGTACTCCACAACTAGTTATTTCTGACATTTTGGTTGAGTAAGATTCATCTGTTTTGTTGTTCACAGAGTATCTGAAGCTTGTGTAAAGGATCAGCCCTCTTCTGGAAGGGGGATGGGGAGAAGCAGCTTATTTGCATTTAAAGGGACACGCACAAAAACTGCACTTTTTTTTCTCACTCCCAAATAGGGGCAAATTTACAAGCTATAATAAATGATGAGGTGTATTTTGAGCTGAAGCTTCACATACACATTCTAGGGACACCAGAGATGTATATTTATCATCTTGTAAAAATGGGCAAATTATATGTCCCCCTTAAACATCTAGTTCCCCATTTAAATTTTCCCAGTTTCCCAGAATGTAACGACCACATCTGGTACACTCTAAAAAATGCTGGGTTAAAAACAACCCAAGTTGGGTTGGAAATTGACAAACCCAGAAATTGGGTTGTTTGAACCCAGTGAATGGAACCATTCAAACAACCCAATTTCTGGGTTTGTCCATTTCCAACACAACTTGGGTTGTTTTTAACCCAGCATTTTTTTAGAGTGTATGTGTGGAATCCACGTGAACCAGATTTGGCCCGCCAAATTTGACAGACAAGAGTCACACAGATCGCTCACTGAAGGCACAGAAGCTAGTATCTGTTTGTGTTCGCGGGTGCTTTATAGTTTCCGGGTCCGTGGCGTCACCCGCCTATGATGTTCTGTCTTCTGACTGGACTGATTCAATACGTGCTTTAACTTTTAAAAAATTCAGGTCTCCAATTGAAAAATGTCAAGAGACTGATCACATCTAAATTTTTCTGTTGGCCGAATTTAATTTCTTTGAATTAAACTGCATCAATTCACAGAATTTCAATTGGGCCAACTGAAAAATGTAGATGTGATCAGTCACTAGAACATTTTCAATTGGAGTCATTTTTATTTTATTTTTTACAGTGTACACATGTATGCATGCACATTGCGTATGCATATATCATTATTTATTATTATTTGCAGAATGTCTTTGTGGTGTGACAGGCAGCGGGGCGAGGGACCGCGAGAGCGGGCCGGTGATTAACGTTCACGAGTGCCAGCTGCGTGGCACACCGGTCTCGTCTCGCGGCCATGTGACGGGAGCATATAAGGAGGAGCAGGAGCTGCGGAAGACGAGAGAGGACCAGGCCTGGAATTTTTTGTTATGTTTTATTTTGTGTGTTTGCGGGCAGTCGTCCGTGAGGGGCTGCCCGCGGTTTTACTTTCATTTTGTTTATTTATTTTGAGTTAATAAATGTTTGAAACGTTCGCCGGTTCCCGTCTCCTTCCTTCCCATGAACGAACTTCATTACATTGGTGCCGAAGCCCGGGAGGAAGGAGGGACGCGCTGTCGGAGAGCCCTCGCTGCTGAGGGGGATCGCGGTGCTGAGGAGTTCGGGCAGCGCGGATGAGGAAAGACCGCGAGGGCTGCCCGAGGCGATGGTGCTGGAGCGGGAAAGGTGGGACAGAGACCTCGCTGCCGTGCCCCTGGGTCGAGGTGGGGTGGCTGCCGTCCGAGAGGGAGCGGAGGAGTCGCCGCGCTTGCCGGGGGCCGGAGCCTGCTGCCATCCGCCTGACAGGGGAGGAGCAGGGAGCGCGGGGCTCGCTGCCGGGTCCCTCGAAAGGAGGAGTCACCGCCGGCCGCCAGGGGGCGGAGGAGGATCGAGCGGCCCACCAGGCGTCCAGTGCCATCGCACAGCACCGCGAGGAAGAGCCTCTCGGCGGGCGGAGGGCCGAACGGCAGTGTGTCTGGGAACCGGACCAGAATTTTTTTTTTCCTCTTTCTTTCTTTTTCCCTCTCTCCCCTCTCTCGTCCGCGGGCTCCTCGTGCTCCCGTCTACATTTCTCTCGCCTCTCTGTCCTTACCCCCAGGTGCCGCGGCCGCCGTGATCGGCCCCCCCGGGAGAGGGGGGGGGGGGGAGTAGAGCGCAGTCTCGGGAGTGCCCCCCGGCCTGCGAGGGGCGATGGGGGTATGTGGTGTGACAGGCAGCGGGGCGAGGGACCGCGAGAGCGGGCCGGTGATTAACGTTCACGAGTGCCAGCTGCGTGGCACACCGGTCTCGTCTCGCGGCCATGTGACGGGAGTATATAAGGAGGAGCAGGAGCTGCGGAAGACGAGAGAGGACCAGGCCTGGAATTTTATGTTATGTTTTATTTTGTGTGTTTGCGGGCAGTCGTCCGTGAGGGGCTGCCCGCGGTTTTACTTTCATTTTGTTTATTTATTTTGAGTTAATAAATGTTTGAAACGTTCGCCGGTTCCCGTCTCCTTCCTTCCCATGAACGAACTTCATTACAGTCTTGAGCTGCTCTTTTCCTTACACTGAAAGTGATTTTTACAGCACAGCATTTTTACAATGACAATAGCAGCATAAAAGTAGTCCGTTCTGAAGTTTTCAGAAGCCAAGAAAAATAAAATAAGGTATTTTTATTTAAATGTTGTCATTTCAAAATTGTTTCAAGTAATATGGAGAGAGGACACTTACCTTCCTCCATTAGTCATTCTTCTGGAGATGCCCATTACCATGTTGCCATGTATTGGTTAATAATTGTGCAGTTAACACATTATGCTTTCTTGAGCCATGAGTTTCTTGAGCCATAAAATGAACTTACTTAATAAAGTGGCCATCAAATTGTTTGTCGTTTGTGAAATGACCCAGATAAGTGTGATTTAAAGGGTTTTATCAGCTTGTCTCTGAAATAAACCTACAAGCTAAACTGTCAGCTGTGACGCATGGCGGCCGGGACCAGAGCCACATTTATTTTTCCATTTGGTAGATCGGATCGATTGACTATTTGTCTCTTTGGTCAGACTCCAGACGTCAAGAAAGAGCAGAATACCAATTAACAGAAAACTCTGTTTATAGACAATTCTGTCTTTTGTTTAAATAAAAAATGTTATTTTTATTTTATTTTAACAAATGCTTGATTCATGCATTATATGCAATGCTCTAAACCTGCTTTAATGTGTCTTGTCTCTGGTGGCCTCCTCTTCGTATTTACAGTCATAAATAGTTATATTTAAAAGGAAGACTTATGACCATCTAACCTGCAGTTCACAACCTCAGCATCTTGATAGGCGGCTCTCGGCTGGATCTCCTCCATCAAGAGGTTGATTTAAGAGATAGAAGTGTAGTCATGAATAAAACACAGAGGAAGCTGTATGCTAATTCCATGCTGGGTTGCTGTACACAGAGATGAGGTTGAAGAGAATTAAGGAGTTTTGAGCTGTTCTGGGACCGGTGGGTGGGTTCACGAAGGCTAATAATGAATAAAAGCTTCTTCACACTGACAGTTATTAAGTTTAATGGCTATCTTAGGACTCCTCCCAAGGCCACTGGATGGCTGAAGATAAATGAAATCTTTCTTCTCCGGCAGTTAGGGGGATGTTCTGGAGTAGCATTGGTACAGTAAGTATGTTAAAGGTGTCATGAACTGGCTTTTTTCATTTTTTTTATACTGTTGTCTAAGGTCAACTTATGAGGCGATCACATGAAAATGCTTATCAATAATATGAGCAATGTTGTGGAATGTCTACACCAAAATGAGTTTTGGTGTGCATATGATACAGTTTTTCGCATGCATATGATACACACTTTATATCAATGTCTTACCCACGTGAGAAAGATATTCATAAAAAATAATGTTCATCCATGCATTCATAATATTGGAATCAGCATGTTCATTACTAGGAAGTTCTGGGAAATCCAGTTTAGCTCGACATAGGCCTATGCAGAGGTAACTAATTACAATTACTTTCTTACATTTACTTGAGTAAATGTTTTGGGTAACTTGTACTTTTAGAGTATATTTTAAAAGGGTACATTTACTCTTACTCAAGTACATTTCTTTTGACAAAAAATGTATCTTTATTTTGTTACATTCAATGGTCTTCTTCCGCTACTGTCAAATGGTAATTCATTTTAAAAAATTATATTTTTTAATAATAAGTTCATATGACTTGTTCACAAGTCTCACGAAACGTTGGAGAGACTGCTTCGCAAGAGGTGTCTACACGCCACCCGCTTATAATTAATGTGAGTTTAGTCAGAAGATAATGCCCGAAGCAGAGGAAGACGTGTGTGAGCTATGGGAGGCAGATTACCCATGTCCTCAAGTTCAGTCTATGTTTTCACTCCAAGATGTCAAAAAAAAAAATAGTTTCATAATGCGATGCATGCTGTGTGCAGCAATACGAACTGACATCTCAGCATACAAAAATTCCAGTGCCAACCTGAAAAACATGTAGCGGTAAGTGTCACAATGATGCCTATAAAGTATTTGAACAATATTTTTTTGAAGTATTTGAATAATTAAAATGTGAGGAAGGATTTTTCAGGCGTGACTTTTTACTGCGCCGAGTCGAAGTACTCTCAGCAGTGCTATTCCGCCATACATTATAGTTATCCTTTTAAACCCGCTTAGAAAAGTGCCACGTTTTATTTTGTGTCACCACACTTGATCGTTCAACTATTTGTGTAACTGTATTTAAATAGGGAAAACGTGGAGGTGTTTGGTCGCTTCTAACTTGATCTCTGTTTGGTACCATAGTGAATGAACTGGGCTTAGTGGGCTAAGCTAAATGCTATCAGAATGTCACCGCGCGTCAGAGCGATTAAGTGCACACACTGAGGCGAGAGAGGTATGTATCAACTCATTTTAGTTGGGAATATCATAGCTTAATATGAAAAAGCAGTAGAATATCCCTTTAACTTTTCATTTATTGGACGTTGTGTCACAATTTATCAGCTCTTGAGAGTAATTTGTTCATGTTTTGAATTACATTTAGTTGTGTTTGTTTTGAGTGCAACCCATGAAGATTTCATAGAAAAACATGTGCCATTATTTCCTGTTTTATTGCATCATATTCAATAGAGACTGCAAACTCACATTACAACCCATGTAAAATATGTTTTATGTCACTGTGACATTGACAATTTAGCAGAGGGAGAGCTGTTTCTATCAACATTTCAAATGTAAGAAAAACTGACTTTGATTAAATCATCTTCTCCACAAAGGTTATACAATGCTGCTTAATTTTGCCAAACGAAGCTACTATTACAATCATTTTGTGATTATAAAACAGTTTGTGATAGGGGCTTGGTGATTTCTTTTAAGGCTTTTGTCTAAGTCTATCTTTTCTGGTCTTGTTCTGACAAGCTGAACAAGAAATGGTTTGAAATGGTCAGGAAATGATTGGATATGACTGCTTGTGTTTGGGGAGCTGTTATAATTGTTCATTTTACCAGAGATCTGCCTGACTTAGTGCTGTTCCATAATGGTCTTCCCATGAGTCATCGCTCCTTATCTGAGAGGTGTCTCATGAGCAAAGGGCAGCACTGCAGTCAAAGTCGGCTGCACCAAGAGGCTGCATGCCCATTTGTCATCGCTTCTCACTGTTTTACACTTGTTCTCTGCTTTTGCTTTCCATTTAACCTAGACACAGACTAAAACAACAACAGAGATTTCATACAGTCAACCCCATGTGCCATTGGAGCTCTGAGTTTTCATGGCCCTTGTAGAATAAAAAAAAATAACAACAGGGATCTTAAATATTGCATTGTTCTATTTGTCCTGGTGATGATATTTGGCTTTTATTTAATTTTTTTACATTTAAGTTAAGCATACCTGTGTGTATATATGTATAAGTGTATTTGTTGGACTTTGATGTAATGACAGCTGTGAAAGGCATTTCATGAAAGAAAATTACAAAATGATTGAGGCAGATTTTAATACGGAGTGTCTATTCACACCAAATCTGCAAATAGCATGCCTATTCGCACTAGCTCTGCCAACAAATGCCTGGTTGTGCCAAACAAGATTTTAAAAAATGAAAATAAAATAAAAACTTAATTCAATGTCTTCAGTGGTACAGTCAGTAAAGCATATGGCTAATGGATCATGGTTTTATCGCGATCAACACAGGTTCGAATCCGACTTTTGCAGAGCTTGCTCTTCTTTCTTTTCTCATCACAAAGCACATCATTTAATTTCAATAAAAATTAAGAAAATATTCTTAATTGGGAAATAACGTGCCTAACAAAATGTTTAATTATAATAAAAAACATATTAGGGTAGGTGTAGGGAGGCGTTTATTGTCCCTTTAAGATGGCATTCCATATAATAATTTAATGCTGCTGTCCCTAACTTTATGTTGTTTAAGATTTACAAAAATAGTGACAATGTAAAACATTAATTAATTTTCCAAACTGTGTTTTTGTCTTACCTTGAATACTTATGGTACACTTATAATAAGTGTTTATATTGGGACTATTTCAGGCCAGACTGGTAGGAACCGCTGCGGAGGAGCACAGTCCCTGCGTAACTTGCCATAGACATAAACAGAGAGAAGTAGCTCCGGCTGCAATGTACAATGTTCTTCCGCAAGATGCATACAGTTCTGTTTATTTTTACTGCAGCTTTAAATAGAAATAGTAATTCACTGTTATTATTGCATCCTGTTAATGTACAGCAATACTGAGGAGCAAATAGAATGCATCTGTCAAAATAAAGTATAAATTACATGTAATTACTATTTATATAGCAAAGAACTGCTACTTTTATATGGTGTAAATACAATATCCTCCTGGGACTCAGTAATAGACTTTTGTCCACTGTAGTGGACATTATATTTTAGTCAGTTTCTGTGACATCACACACTTCACAGTTTTGAGTCAGGATGTCCTTTATAGAGCACATTCAGAGCTTTGCACTGATACCAAATGTTTGGAGGTTTCAACAGGACAACAACAACTTCTTGGTCTTTAAAAATGGCTGACATTAATGTTTAGCACTCTTGTGGAAATATGATAATATTTTGTAATTAAAATTTAAATCTGATTAATTTTCTAATTGTTTGTTATAAATCAACATCTCAGGAAATTGCTATGGGGTTTCTAATCAAAATATGACTTTTTGTTACAAAACAGGGCATTGATTTCATAAATGTCCACTGTAGAGGACACCAGGACATAAATCATGTTTATCATGGCATTTTGGAGACACAAACAGTAAATAGGGAAATAAATTACATAACAATATTCCTATGAAATATTACATATTATTATGAAAATGTTGCCAATTATTACTCCCCTTATTACACTTCTTTTTTTCATTACATGTTGCACCAAGAACACAATAATATGCAAATTAGATGCAATATACCGATAAATTGTATTGAATGGGAAAATCCAAGTATGGCCATTTTACCCACATATTGCATAAAGTAAAATGGTATATCAAAGCATTCAGTTATATCTTTTATAACATAGCTCAGAATCATCTTTAAAAAAGTTTGTTTTAAAAAAAATCCTGAAACTTAAAAATGTATACGTGAATTAAAAATAAATCCCATTGTTTTTGCCTATACATGTTTTTGCCATTTCATTTCATTAAAAAATGTTACAACTGAGTCCTGGTGTCAACTACAGAGGACATATCATAACATATGAATACAATATCATTTTCCAAAAAAATAATGTGTCCATTTGTTTCTTATGCTCTAAACAATCTGATGACATGAAAAAATACAAAATTCGAAAACCTTTTTTTTTTTTCTAGGTCCCAGATAATCTACAGCTATTTGCACATATTGTTAATATCAATTATCATTAAGAAAATATGTTATTTTCACTGAGTGTAAATAGAATCTAGTTTCCATTTACACTTGGAATAGCCACTGCTAATAGCCACTGCCATTTCATTTACACTACCATGTTTTCCTTGCCCTTGACATCTGTCCTTTAGCCCCCCACCCCCTTCCTCTCTCTCTAACCTTCGGCTATGTTGCATCCTGCATAAACAGCATTCATTGATATGACTGCAGTTGGATGCACTAAGGTGAGAGGAAAGATAAGATTTCAAATAAATGGCGAAGGAGACAATTGAATGCAAGGTGCAGTTCCACAGAGTTAGCAATAATGGCTTCTTATCGACAGGCTAATTCCCTTCTGGAATTGAATGTGACATAGCAGAAAAAAGATGCCAGGAAGAGAGAAGCTGCATTTCCTTCTTGTCATGGCTCATGTCCGGCTCCTTCCCGTCTGTTCCAGCTGCCCATCTTGTTGTATTTGGAAATGTTAACAATTACATAAAATGTTTTAAAGGGATTGTTCATCTAAAAACGAACATTCTGATTTCATTTCCCCACCTACACATTGATCCAAACCTGTATGGCTGTATTATCCTCCTGGACATTCTCTTTAATATCATGAAAGTGAATGAGCACTGGGGCTGTCAAGCTCCAAAATGACCCAAAAAAATGACATAAAAGTTTAATTAAACCTTGTAATCTGCCAGAATATAACACTCAGGTCAAATGGACTACTATAATACTTTTATAGTGGTTTTTTGAAAGCTCCAATCTCATTGTATTTGTATGTGACCACTACATTTTTTTAATAAAGTCATTATTTTATATGCTTTTTCGAGACATTTAAAACAATTTCAGCTATAACTAAAGTGCTGGCAGCTTATTACCCAGATATTATCCAATAATTTTAGGGTAACAGACATTACCGTTAATCCTAACACAACGCAATGAAGTGCATAATATACTTTAAATTATTAAAGTATATTGTAAGAATCCAAAATGCCTATTCCTATTGCAATACAATACCTATTGCAATACAATATAGTCACATTAAAGCAACGCTCTCCCACATATTGTGCTATTGTAACTGCGCTTATTTCCGTCATTGGTATAAGTTGCAGTGGGTGGTTATAGACAAGAAATTTGATGGACAGTTTTCTACCATCTTGCTGATAATGTTTCTTTAGTCGTTCGGCAACCCTGCAGTCAGAACCCCTGTAGGTGACCCACCCTTACAGGTCACTCCTTCCATCTTGGTTATCTCACCATGAACTACTTTTCCCACAACCCATTGCCTGGACTCATTATGCATCCACCTGTGTCTCATCAGCTTGTTAACCCTGCCTATTTAACCCTTGCTGAATCCGAAATCGCCACCTATACCCTTAAACAGGGCACTATTTGAGGGGACAGTCATTTATAGTGGTGTCCGAAACCATAGTGGGTTATTGAGTGCACTCATTCTATCTCATATTGCACCGCGATAACAAGTGTACAGCTGATGCTCACACAGCAGCTGTCCCAATTCACTCACTCGTTTTCATTCACTCCTTTAAGTGAACTGTATCAGTGGATTAAAGTAGGGAATAGTGAATGAGGGTTTAGGGGACAATTTCGGATTCAGCTCTTGTGTGTACATTCACTCATTGCAAAGTCTTGATTAGTGTCACTGCTTTTCTGAACATTCTCCTTCTGGTTACCCAGGGTTTGCCTTTCTGTCTGGTTTTCAGTATTTCCCTGTTTGCCTGTCTCTTCAAACATGTTTTATGTTTGAACTGTTTGCCCATGTGTTTAAACCATTGCATGTTTTATAAATTATTATTCTGGATTGCCCTAATGAAGTTGCTTTTGGATCTTCAACCAAAGTCTCAGAGCATCTTCTGCATCAATGAATGAGGTGATTACTTTAAACGTCGTAGGTTGTGTTGCATGTTAGAATTAACTAAATATAATAGCATTTATTAGTCTACTGCATAAAATGTTATAGAGATCAGAAAAACTGGCCACAAGTAGGCCTATTAAGGATTATGTTCACCTCCATGTTGTTCTTTGACCATTGTTCTGCCCTTGCAGAAGCGTTGCTCCCATCACTTTTATATTTTTGTTTTTGAACCGTTGGTTTTGTTACCAAAGCTTCTGTACGTAATGGCACTTGTGTCTATCTGCCGCGAATAAAGAAAGCAGAAGATGAGCAGAAAAGAGAATTACAGCTCTCTGTTTGCAGTATCTCAGTCGTGCTCATCAGGTAAAAGAGTGAAACACACAAAACACACGTTTATCAACTCATATGTCATTAATAGCGGTTCACTTCAGTGATTTAGTACGATTGCGTTCACATCAGCAGCGAAGCCCAGACCACCTCTTTAAGCAGACTCGGGTGTGGTTCGTGGGTTGCACCCGAGTTCAGAAGACTGCTTTCACATCATCCAAATGAACCAGACTCTGACGTCAATCGAACCCGGGTGCGCACCATAAGTGTGAAAGCACCCTTAGTTTCACTCTCTCGTTTCTCATCACTTATCGTATAGCCTATGTATAGATTCAGTACAATGTGAAGAAAATACATCTGCATACAAAGAAACATGATTTCTTCATGTTCATGAAAAGAGAGAGTTTAGCTCACTGTTTAGTTGGAGTTGCTACATCTCAGCGAGAGCAGTACAGTAAAAAAGGCGTAATCCAGCAGGAGTTTCAACGTCTTGAGAAGCAAGATAGTAAAATGGAATTAGAAAGGACTGACAATACATTTGAGCACACAAGAAAATCAAAGAGCTCTCACTCATTGGCATCAAGTGCTGCAGTAAGGGCGCATACTAAAGCGGAGGCGGCGAAGGCACAAGCAGCGTTTGCTGAGAAAGAACCAGAGCTGAAGGTACAAAGGACACAGAAAGAAGCAAAGCTGCAATTAGGAAAAGCAAAGTTGGAGGATGAACTAGACGTATTTGAACTTCAAAGAGAGGCGGCCACAGCTATTGCCTAAGCCGAGGCATTAGAAGTGGCCGAACTAGACCTAGAAGATTCAATCAAGACCAAAGTATCTTCTCCAGAAAATTTTCAAATGAAATCGTAACGCACACTAACGAATATGTTGAAGCACAAGCTGAACATAATGTAGCACAAACTCAAGCATCTGCCCATGCAACATTACCTGAGGCAGCATTGTCAGAAGAGAGCTACATCAAATGGTCCTCCATCAGAACGCAACTTTCAGTTACAGGAAGGGCAAGAAAAGGTTGAAACCCATAACAGACTATCTGAGCTTAACACAGCACCAAAAAAGCCATTCTTCAGCAACCATGCTAAATTCAGGGATGTAACCCACATCAGTACATCACTTAATGGAGGTTATACAGGTCGGGTAAGACATTATGGACATCATACAACACCCATTAGTGGACATCGCAAATCACCACTTAAGGCAACAGCTCCATCATACGTGCATGTGTATGCACCATCCATCCCAAGCGTGATACCTGAAACAGAACACCTGGAACGATACATGGCTTGTTGTGATTTAGTAAGAACAAGTCTCTACGAATTCGATGATATACCTGCAAATGACTTAGCATGGCAGTCATCAGTCAGTAATGCTACTACAGGCTTAGGACTTACCTCCACTGAGATGTTAAGTTTGCTGATTGAATGCTCGGACCAGAGTCTGTGAAACACATCAAAAAGATTTGCTCTGTGCATGCTGGGAACCCAGATGTAGCACTTAAAAAGGCCTGGGATCGCCTCCAAGAGTGCTATGCTGCACCTGAAGTAATAGAGAAGTCTCTTTTTAAGTGACTGGATGAACTCCCAAGAATATTGGGATACTGAGAGACCTAGGCGATCTTATGGAACCTATGGTGCCATAGACAAGATTACCTCACAGGATTGGCCTACCTGAAAACCACCAGTGGCATTGGGCTCATAATGGAGAAACTCCTTCATGGGCTACAGGAATAATGGCTCTCAGTTGGTTCAAGATTTAAAGAAGATAACAACGGCTACTTCCCCTCATTCGATTTTGCCAATTTCGTCTCTCATGAAGCAAGCCAGAGGAATAATCCCAGTTTCATCCTTCTATGTGACAGCAACTACAGACTGAAGTTAGACAAAGTAGTCTCAAATAATTATGGAAGAAAAATATCCATTCAAAACACAGACATCTCTTTAGACCACCTGCAAACTCAGCTGAGAGCTGAGAGCTGAGAGCTGAGAGCAGAGTATTAAGAAGGAAGACTCTTTAAAAAAAAGATTCTCAGGGAGAATGGAATTTGTTTCAAATGCTGCACATCAGCTAGTCCTCTTGCAAGCGACTGTAAGGCAACAGTAAAGTGCATGCTACTATGCATCCAGGTCTATCACCTCAAGTCTACAGAAGGCCTACACCCCCACCAGACAATGGCAGGGAGGAAGAGAAACATGCTAGTGACAGCACAGACATCTCCTGACACTGCACCCAGGTATGTGGTCCAGAGCAAACAGCAAGATCCTGCTCGATGATCTGTTTGGTACAAATATTCCCTCTTAGTCAACATGAGAAGGCAACCAACATGTATGTAATTTTGAATGATCAATGTAACCGTTCACTGGTGCAATCAAATTTCTTTGAGCTTTTTAAAATCAAGGGCCAACCATTCCCCTTACTGAAAACCTGTGCTGGTATGTGTGAGACTTGAGGCAGAAAGGCAGAGGGTTTTCAGGTGTAATGCTTGATGGGCAGACTACCTTATTGCTACCACAGCTAATTAAGTATAATAATGTTCTCAATAATTGCTCTGCAATACCAATGCCTGATGCAGCCCATCATCATCCACACCTACAAAGTGTTGCGGCACACATACCAGAACTCAACCCCAATGCAGAAATCCTCATCTTGCTAGACAGAGACATTGTGAGAATCCATAAAGTCTGACAACAAGTGAGCAGACCTCACATCGCCCCCTTTGTACAAAGACATGATTTAGGAGGGGTTCTGGTAGGAGACGTGTGTCTAGGGAATTCACACAAAACAGCTGTGAGCACATTCAAGACAAGTGTACTAGAAAATAGCAGACCCTCTATTCTAAAACCATGTGAAAATGTAATGAAGCTGATTGATTATGTGTCCCATGGTAGGGAGCAGAAGAACAAACAACACAAGGCATCGTTGGAGGCCCTTGGACTACAGGGCTTTAACAAGTCTGACAACAAACCCACCCCATCCATGGAGGACACAATCTTTTTGGAAATCATGGACCAAGAAATGTATAGAGACACATCAAACAAGTGGGTCGCTCAATTCCCCTTTAGAGTTACCCGTCAACGTTTGCTAACTACCGCGAACAGGTGTTAACTCACTTCACCTCCCTGAAGAAAATCCTGCAGAGAAAATCTGAGATGAGAGACCAGTTTTTAGAATTCATGAAAAAATATTTTACAACAAACATGCAGAAGTGGCTCCTCCACTGGAGGAGAATGAAGAGTGTTTGTACCTGTCTACGTTTGGAGTCTACAACCCACAAAAGCCTGGGAGCATCCACATGGTGTTTGACTCCAGTGCAAAGTACTTCAGCACATCTCTAAATGGTAATCTTTTGTTGGGCCCAGACAGCCTTTGCAATAGTGATGTTACGTTCGTGGACGAATCGTTCTTTTTGAACAAATCTTTTAGGTGAACGAATCGTTGTCGTTCACCTAGTCTATTGACTCATGTTTCTCGTTCACTGAAATTCCTCCCTCCACCGCAGCGTGGCGCTATTAGCAGCGAGTGCATGCACAGCTCTGTGGCATGTTTCATTCTGTCAAAGAATGACAAAACCTTAAGCCAATAGCTTTCGAATATGAGATGTGACGGAGCATGTAATTTGTTGAATTCAGTGAACAAATATGCCCTTTACTGACCGAGAGGCTTTGAGTCTGACTCTGAACGAGAAATCTCGTTCGTGAACAAATTGGAACATGTCGTTTGTTCGTGAATGAACCAGCTCTGCTCGTGTAGGTGACATATTTGGCAGCAAAGAAAGAAATGTAATAAAAAACAGTGTAATAATGCAGGTTGATGGTTAAATGATTACAGAGTAAAGTAAAGTGTGTTTGTATTTTATGTTTTGAACCGTTTTCTTAATTATGTTTGAGTCATGTCATGCACTTCTCTAAAAACTGTAAAACAAATCATAAAAAGATCTCGTGTTTCACGTCAGTAAATAGCATTCTGAGCGAACTTCACTGATCAAATCGCTGTTTTGAGTCTGAACGAGAGAGAGAGAGAGATCTCGTTCGTGAACGAACTGGTACTTCTCGTTTGTGAACGAAATGAACCAGCTCTGAATGAGAGAGAGAGATCTCGTTCATGAACGAACGTGTAGGCTACCTCGGTCATTTAGCATGCATGTCAGTCTCTCTCGTTCAGCAATCAGCAGAAAGCGGATGCAAAGCACAGTTATAGACAAACCTCATGTTTATAACCCCATGTTTACCAGAATCTTAGATATATGAATGTCTAAATGTCTGACCAAACAATTCAATGTTAATCATGCAAGAAAACATGCTTTGGTCATCTAAACCACTTATTAAGACATTTTATTTAATGAGTAGATTATGCACATTTGAATAAAGCCAAATCAGGTTTTTTGGAATCAAGGAAATACGTCCGTTACACATAAAATACTCTTTTTCGTCACCTGCGGTCATTATTACCGGTAATGTAATATTAAAAAAAAATTTACTGAACGAATCAATGAACGAATCTGAACGAATCATTTGGGATTCGACAACGAACTGAAAATGAAAGACTCTCTTAAAAGAATCAAAATTTCCACCACTACTTTGCAAGGAACAGGTAGCAGTGATCGCTGACATACAGCAGATGTTCCACTGCTTTATTGTCTGCAGAGACCACAGAAACTGCCTGAGGTTTTTGTGGTGCAGAGACCATATGTTTAAGGATATTATCGACTACAGGATGAGGGTCCATGTTTTCGGTAACAGTCCATCACCATCTGTAGCCATCTACAGACTAAGGAGAGCTATCCATGAAGGTGCGCACAAACATAGAAAGACATGGTCCAGCTTGTTTAACGTCCTTTTTGTGTAGCTGAAGCCATCCTTAAGAGCCATCCTTAAGAGAACGCAGACCTCCCTCAGTGAATCAAAGTTTGCCTCAAACATTGAAGACGTCCTCCAGGCCTTTGCACCAGAGGACAGAGCAGTTAAGAAAGACCTCGACCTTAGCGGTGAAGCTATACCAGTGCAATGCACTTTGGGACTGCTGTGGGAGACAACAACAGATAATTTCCCATTCACAGTCTCAAAGCACAAGAAACACTTCACTCGCAGGGGATTCCTGTCAACAGTGAATAGCGTCTTCTATCCTTTAGGCATAGTTGCATCGGTGGCTATTGAAGGCAAAAGTCTCTTAAAGGAACTCAGTGTCAACACATTTGACTCGGATGCTCCTCTTTCAAAACAAAAGCTGAAGCAATGGGAAGTATGGAGTGGCCCGGCTAACAGGGAACGTTTCCATAACTTTCACTAACGTTATGTAAAAGTTACATAAATGTTAGAAAAAACATTCCTAAAATAATGTTTCAGGAACACTCTTATAATGTTTTCATAGTTCAAATGCATTCTCCTAACGTTGAGAGGACATTCTTAGAAAAACATTGTTGGAACATTCTTATGATGTTATTTGTGCTTGACTGATATTCTCATAATGTTGAGCGAAAACATTCTCACAGCAACATTCTTGCAACGTCTTTATAATGTTATTTTTGCTTGACTGATGTTCTCATAATGTTAAAAGGAAACGTTCTCACAACAACATTGTTGGGACGTTCTTATGATGTTATTTGTGCTTGATTGATGTTCTCATAATGTTGAGAGGAAACATTCTCACAACAACATTCTTGAAACGTCTGTATCATGTTTTTTGTGCTTGACTGAAGTTTTCATAATGTTGAGCGAATACGTTCTCACAACCTTCTTGGAATGCCATTATTTTAGAAGAAATTGGATCAGAAATTACAAGTGCAACCAGTACATAACAACAATTGGCCTATACCATTTTTCTGATCTTTCTTTAATTAACATTGCTGCGGCTTTTATTTTTCGTACCTCTTTAGTTTAACTTAAGAAATAAAATACTGCTGAACAAGAACCAATAACCTTTCCCTATATTGTCCTAATGACAAATTTATGATTGGTTTATAAACGTCTCACGTTACGCAAAAGTAACGAAAAAGTTAAAGTTAAAGTAAAGAAAAAGTACTCTCAAAAAGTTGAATAAGTTGGTCACAGGCATGCCGGGAGTATGGCAAAGCGACGCAGCGTCTCGTTCCCTCTCAGGGAACCATGGTTACATGCGTATCTTGAGACATTCCCATATCGAGGGAACTTGTGCTGCGTCGGAACACTGCGGGAAAGAAAAGCCCATGTCACCATAGGCCCGAGTGCCTGTATATGTGAAATTGTACACATCATCCCAAAAACACCAGGGTACCATCTTTGCCAAAGCCTTCCTAATGACAGACCTTAGGTCTGCCCTACCTCGGGAAGTCTTCAGCTGAGAGCGCTGCCCCGACCCCCAGTCTCTCTGTGGGGGAGCCCGGGACACAACTCTCTCCTTCTGTTGCTGCGCTCTGTGCGAGGAGGACACACTCAGCTAGGGCTGCTCCCGCCCATCTGCCCCAGAGGAATGAGATTTTCGAGGGAGAAACCGCTGGAATGCGGCCGCTTGTTTTTTCGTTTCTTGGAACCTTTCGATGACCATATTAATGGAGTCGCCGAAGAGGCTGGCCAGGGAGATAGGAGCATCCAGCAGAAACTTTTTGTTGCAATCTTTTATGTCTGACAAGTTTAACCATAAATGCCTCTCCGTGGCCACCAGGGCTGCCATAGATCGGCCGATGGATTTGGCCATCTCCTTGGTGACCTGAAGAGACAAATCAGTGCCTCTCCAAATCTCCGCGATCCTTTCTCTTCCCACTTCCTCACACTCATCATCGATATCCCTCAGCAGGTCGGCTTGATAGGCTTGCAACACCGCTACAGTATGTAAACATGTGGCTGCCTGACCTGCTGCCGAATACGCCCTGCCAACTAATGCTGATGTTGTTCTTACTGGCTTAGTGGGCAGCTGCGGGGCTCTTAGCAACGATGCTGGCTCGGAGGAGAGTCTCTTCCACCCGAGGCATCGCCGAGTAACCATGCCTCTTCAACCTCACAATGTTTGGATATTCTAAAGTTGCGGGGTTGACGACTCTAAACAATGCTGGTTTTGTCCACACCTCGGTGTGGAGGTCCGGAAAAAACGGTAAGCCCTGCTTTTGGAGGTTGTGATCTTGACGGCAGGAAGCGCTCATGTAATTTACTTGTTTGACGGGCTTCCTGTTTCTCGTCTGGCCAGTCTGGCTTAATCTGGCTACAGCACAAGTCACAACCTTCAAAATCTCCTCATGAGCGTGTGTGTGTGGTGGCGAAATGTCATCATCCAGGCTCACAACATCCAATTCCTCGGAACTGGAATGCTGATGCACCTGCGCTTTTAGCACAATTTCCAGTTGAAAACTTTCTTTCAGGCACCAGTGAGTGTAAAATAAAGTTACTTCAGATGGATTTCTGATCACCACACAAGCCAGGAATATATAAACTTGCACTGGCAACATAACTATTAACATTATTTCCATTAGAAATAATTGTATGTTTAGTTTTAACCTGTGAATTTAATGCAATCACGTTCCATTCTGTTCGTAAAAAAAAATAAAAAAAAAAAATAAAAAAAAGTCAAGATTTGTCAAGTTTCTCAAACAGATCCAAATGTAGTGTGACATGAACAGGATATGATTTTTTTTTGTTGCGTCATAGCTTATATTTTTGACCCCAGTTTTTTTTTTAATACCGTAATGCTGTACATATTTTCATAACCGAGACCTATGCTGAAGCCAAGCGAAAAGTTCAGCATGCCATCATCATATTTGGAGAGTGAAGACGAGCCTGCTCAAAGACTTATCTGTAAACCCACACATTACAGAAATGTTGATGATGGTGACTTAAATAACTTGACAAGAGTGTTGTCATTATGAAAAGCCTGCTGTTTCTTTTAATATATTTCAAAATATAAAAATATATTTATTTTTCGTGGATGAAGAGGATGATGAACTAATTAAAAGTAAAAAAGACCTAAGAGATTTTCAAGCACACCTTCATTTGAGTAATATTTGTACAAGGATTATTCATTTGCTATTCATATTAAATGATTCCATAATTTACAGAACACCACATCTACAGATCCTTCTCAAAAAATTAGCATATTGTGATAAAGTACATTATTTTCCATTATGTAATGATAAAAATTGAACTTTCATATATTTTAGATTTATTTGCACACCAACTGAAATATTTCAGGTCTTTTATTGTTTTAATATTGATGTTTTTGACATACAGCTCATGAAAACCCAAAATTCCTGTCTCAAAAAATTAGCATATCATGAAAAGGTTCTCTAAACGAGCTATTAACCTAATCATCTGAATCAACTAATTAACTCTAAACATCTGCAAAAGATTCCTGAGGCTTTAAAAAACTCCCAGCCTGGTTCATTACTCAAAACCGCAATCATGGGTAAGACTGCTGACCTGACTGCTGTCCAGAAGGCCATCATTGACACCCTCAAGCGAGAGGGTAAGACACAGAAAGAAATTACTGAACGAATAGGCAGTTCCCAGAGTGCTGTATCAAGGAACCTCAGTGGGAAGTCTGTGGAAAGGAAAAAGTGTGGCAAAAAACGCTGCACAACAAGAAGAGGTGACCGGACCCTGAGGAAGATTGTGGAGGAGGACCGATTCCAGACCTTGGGGGACCTGCGGAAGCAGTTGCCTCCATGCCACGCCGCATTGAAGCAGTCATTTCTGTAAAAAGATTCCCGACCAAGTATTGAGTGCATAACTGAACATAATTATTTGAAGGTTGCTTGACTTGACTTTTGACTTTTTTTGTATTAAAAACACTTTTCTTTTATTGGTCGGATGAAATATGCTACTTTTTTGAGACAGGACTTTTGGGTTTTCATGAGCTGTATGCCAAAATCATCAGTATCAAAACAATAAAAGACCTGAAATATTTCAATTGAATCAATGAATCTAAAATATATGAAAGTTTATTTTTTATCATTACATTATGGAAAATAATGAACTTTATCACAATAATATGCTAATTTTTTGAGAAGGACCTGTAACTGTTCACATAATTCTATACATGTAACCTTGTTAAATGGGCTGGCATTGTATTAGGTAATCATATTGTAATCCGTTATTATGTGACTTATCAAGTGTCTGTGGCAATTTTCTTTTCTAGTTATTCCATCTGCAAAATATTTTCATTGCTTAACACTGTGGAGTCAAATGCGACAAGTAAGTCTCAGTATTTTAATTATAAGTTGAATCAGACTGCATATGAGGTATTGATAAAATCAACAGTGTATTGTACATACTGTATGCTTATTCATCATTTATTGTAAGTAACACTACATACATGGAAAAAAACACGTTTGAATTTTTTTTTTTTAAAAACATTAACTAATTACATTTTCATAACGTTTTCAAGATGATAGAATTGAATGTTTCAATAACATTCACACAAACCAAGAAAAAACGTTCTTAATACATGGAAAACCCCCACATTTTAAACATTTAATGAACATTAACTAATTACATTTTCATAACGTTTTCAAGATGACAGAATAGAATGTTTCTATAACGTTCACATAATCCAACAAAAAACGTTCTTAATACATTAAAATAACTGGGCATTTTCAACATGTACAAAACATTCCCAAATAATATTTTCATAACTTAAAGGGAATGTTAACAAACGTTCTGACAACAACTTTTTGTTAGCTGGGGAGTCACTGCATGAAGCTGCATATACCACATTCACACACAGCAACTTTCCAATGATGTACACACAGAGCTATGGGTGTTCTCTGATGCGTCCACAAAGGCCATTGGAGTTGTGGCATATCTCAGGACCATTCAAGCTGAGGGACAAGTCAAAGTTCATCTTAGGCAAGGCTAAGCTGGCCCCACAGTCTGAACCTACCATTCCTCGGTTGGAATTGTGTGCTACAGTATTAGCTGTGGAAGTCCCAAACTGGACCTGAAACTTGAATCAAGTTCTATTGTGACAGCAAGGACGTGCTTGGATACACCTAGCCAGTGGTTCTATGTCAACACAGAGGACAACCATGCATCCAGGTCAGTACCTGCGTCCCAACTGACAAAGACTATGTGGTTCACTGGACCAGCCTTTTTATAAAAAAAAACTATTTTATATGACGCAGGTACAAGCCGGACATTTGAACTTGTTAACCTAGAATCAGACATGGAAATACAGCCTGAAGTTTTCTTAATCAGTTTCAAAACCGAGGTCTTACCTCCACACGGTTACAACACTTTTCATACATGAGTTCCCTCACCAGGGCTATTGCCTTACCTTCAACACACACCAGATGAGTTGTCTCAGGAGCAGCACAGGAAGACGTCTTTGCAAAAGAGCTCAGAGCTCTTGAAGGTGATCTGATTTGTGTTGGTGGCAGATTAAAACATGCTGACTTAAGCACTCAGAGGGGGGAAAAAACATCATCTTGCCAAAGACCAGCCACATTTCTCTGCTGTTGGTGCGACATGTAATAAAGAGGGAACCAAATGGAAGTGACTCACTTCTTGAGTCAATGGGTGCTCATGGGCATTTAATCCTCCTTATGTGTCCCATATGGGAGGATTATGGGAACGTATGACAGACCTATCAAGAGAGATCACCGATGCAATCCTGTTTTGAGAGAACATCCAACTTACCCATGACGTCCTATGCAAACTCATGATGGAAGTGACTGTGATAATCAATGCCAGACCTCTCGTTCTATTCTCCACTGACCCAGAGTCATATTGTCATATAGAGTCATATTGTCTCCTGCAATGATACTTACTCAGAAGGTTGCTTCACAGACTTTACAGACAAGGATCTTCTCAGCAGAAAATAGAAACAAGTCCAAGCTCTCGCTGACAGATTCTGGTGTCTCTGGTGTCAGGAGTTCGTCCCCACTCTGCAAGCCCAACGGAATTGAATAAATATTAATATTATATAAAAATTATATAATTTTAAAAAATAAATATGAAACTAAGTGAAGTTTTATTAACTAATTTCGGGAGGAGCACATACAGATAATTAAACAACGGAGCCGTCAGCTAATCAAACCTAATTAACAAGGGGAGCACGTCAGATAATTAAACCTAATTAAACACAAGTAGAGCATGGTAAGCTAATCAATCTAATCAACGATAAGAGGTGTATTTATACAACAGATTTACCTTCTCTCATTGACCATTTTTACTTTAGCATCCCTCCACCACCCCATCTCCTCACTTTAATAAACTCTCATCAGATGCCAAAACAATCCATAAAACATTACAGTCTAGTTATAGAGTAGTTATAGAGGTTCGGGGTTCGGGCAAAAATCCACAATACTTAGTATATTCAAGTTAAATCAACACATTTTCCAAAATCAGTTAATTTTACAAGTTTTTCTTTAGTAGAGTCAACAATTACTTTTTACAGTGTAAATGGACATCACATACTGTAAGTCTCAAACACCATTGCCTCCTCCTTCATATGTAAATCTCGTCCATAAAAAACACCACGGAAAAATAAGTGAATCTCAACATAATGCCAACCATGACACAATTGTTGGGGATCATTTATATGTATGCCACCAACATTTGCATCTGTCCAAACATGTTCATTGTCAGGCGGAACTGACAGAGCCGAATCATCGGGACTGCAGGTAAACAAACAACACTTGAGGATAGCGAGAACGGCAGCTCTCATGGACACATGTCATGTTCCAAGCTGTGCAGGGGACGTGAGGACTTTTCTACCCTTCCTACAGATAAAAAATGTCAACAGTCATGGTTGATGTTTATAATCGGATACCGCAACAATTTAATTCGAGATCGTTCGTTTGTTTGGCCCATTTCAAGCAGGCTTTGCTCAGCGTCTTAAACTGAAGAAAGTGGCAATTACAACTGTATTCCTGCAAGCAGTAATTAGCGATTTTATCCACTTATTGAAACAATTTCTGATTAAATGAAAGTTTCTTAGCGAGACAGCATTGTCTAGATAACGCAAGATACTAGTACAGTAACAACCGGAAACACCATGTACCAAACAAAACGAAGTAGTGTGTCTAATGACAAAGGTTTATATTATTTTGTATTACAAAATACAACCATATACGTTGCTTACAGATCGTTCACTAGCAAACGTCACCTTTTCCACCATATAAGTTCAATTATAGTCATTTGACAATGCTATTCATTTTGTAAAAATATATATATTTTTGAGAACTATAAAGTATATAGTACATCACAGTCACTGCGCAGCCTACATTGTAATTAACATTATATAAACATGCAATATCGTTGACGAAAAAAGACTGGTTGTGGTTTTGTCTGAGTGAATGAAGAGCGTTTGTGCTTCCTCCCTCACATCTCCCCCTCCCCCCATAGATAGATAGATAGATAGATAGATAGATAGATAGATAGATAGATAGATAGATAGATAGATAGATAGATAGATAGATAGATAGATAGATAGATAGATAGATAGATAGATAGATAGATAGATAGATAGATAGATAGATAGATAGATAGATAGATAGATAGATAGATAGAGTCATGCATGGCAAAGTGGCTTTCAATGCCACCTGCTCCCACTGAAAAAGAACAAGGTTTGTGGCCACCATAAACCTTGTGTAAAACAACATCAAAAGAACCTCCAAGAACCTATTATATATCATACCAATGAATTTTATTGATCAGATGTCAAGCCAATTGTTCCCTAAAGCTTTCCCTTTGTCCACTTCAATTCGTGAGCAATGTAACTGTGACTCATGCTTATGGTGAGAATGTAGGTGTTCGCTATTAAGTTTTTAACATTATAATAAATAAGGAGAAGACGCTATAAAATTAATCTAATTGGGGCTCACTGATGCTGTTAGAATGCACTCATTTACATGATGTAATTTTAATGACTTGGAGAATTAGAGAACAGGTGGCCATGGATATGCCTGAACTCTCTCACCCTCTCTCTTCATCTATCTGTCACACCGCCATTCTTTGTTTCTGGTTCAAATAGTGGATTGTGGTGTTTGATAAACTGAACAGCTTTTAAAATGAGTATAGACAGTTGCAGTCACAGCCAGACAGCAAAACATCCGAGTTCTGATCCCTCTTGATAGGCAGTCGCTATAAAGCTTAATAAAGGATGTCGCAGCAGGTACAAACAGCCTTCTGAGGAAAGCAGATGGGAGATGGAGGGAAAGAGGAATGGAGCCCATTTAGCCCTCTTTCAGGGTATATTCTACAAGAGAGACAGGCCTCATTTACCCACTAAATATCAACAAACAATGCAACAACCATCCAAAGATCATTCTAGTAAGTGTGTGCGGGTTGATATCAGGTTTAGAGCTCTCAGCAGGTTGTGAGATTCCACAGACGAGAAAAGAATAAAGTGTTTTCAGGCGTGACCATTTACGGCCTCTGTGAGTGCCGCAGCATATCACTGCAGTCATCCAGGTGAAGAGAATCCCTAAAAAAATGAAAACTGGACTTCAATTCCCGGAACAGCTTCTTACTCACAGCAGGAGTTCAAGCTCAGAGGTCTGTTCATTCTTCTCTTGGTTCTCTTCTGCTCTGCTATCACTTTTAGTCCCCAGATAACAGTGACCTTATCTGAATGCACTTGAGACATAATGTCATATCTGCTTTGGACTCAGCTGGCCAGTTATCACCAATGACTACAGTACAAGTACTGATCAAAAAAGGTTCATATAATGTACATTTTAAGCATCATTTTTTAAAAGAGACTTTTCAAGATGTGTTGCACCAAATTCCTTATTTAGTTTTACGGCAGTTTTTTATGTTTAGAAATTAGATGGGCTGCTTGTGCTATTGTAAGACTTGTAATGACTACTGTTATAATTAGCTCTAAGATCTTCTTATTTGAGGATGCCAAGGTGCCCATTAGTATAAGGTGCAATTCACTCACAACGTGTTTTTGCGGTTAAATACACGGGACACAGGTCAGTGGAAAGAAAAAATGCAAGGTCTGGAGACACGTTTTTAAAAAGTTGAACTTATTTTAATTTGAGCATTTTTTATAGCACTGCCATGCATGAGACGCTGAAAAAAGAAGAGACGGGGTGACAGGTCACAACGGTCAAACACATCCATCTAGCGTGGAATGGAAAAACACATGCTGTAGTGTATTGAAGAATTACAGCTGAGATCAAATTAAATCTAAATATTATATGAAAAAGTTAAACTTGTACCTGAAATAGGTTTACACTGAAGTACTAAAATCGTTAAAGTTTAAAAATACTACGAAAAAAACTAAAATTTACAAAAGCACAAACGAAACTGATAATATAAAAATGAAAGCTAATTAAAAAAATGAATAAAAACTATAAATAATACTAACAGCACAAAACAGAGGATGTCTGCGAGACTGCGTAGTATGTCAAATTTGTTAATTACAGCAGAACAAGGAATATCTTGTATTACATATGTTCCCCTCATGTTTTATGTCCATAAGCTGTTTTTTTTATTATATATATATATATATATATATATATATATATATATATATATATATATATATATATATATATATATATATATATATATATATATATATATATATATATATATATATATATATATATATATATATATATATATATATATATTGAAGAATCTTTATGCAGCTTATCCATACAGCAATACTTGTAATGTTCCTTTGTGGATTATTTAGCATGAAATGCATTATCCCCTTAATATGAAACATCAGACATAATTTCGTGCAATTAGTGCAGGGACGCTTTGAGGTTTAGGCAGCTCAGAGGGGAAATGCCAGAAGAGCCACTGACCAGTGGCAGTCATCCCAGGCCTGAGCTCTATTTAGATGACGGGGAACAGCCAGGCAGAAGAGCGGCGAGGGATGAAAGATTTGGTGAACAGATGGTGATGTGAAGAGCATTTACCCCTCTGTCTCTAATCACAGAAACAGCCAGTGCTCGTTAAGAGCTTGTTTTTTGATAAGTTAAATGTTCATATTGTCTTCTCAATGCTTGTCATAACTAATAACATGAGCAGTGTTGATCTTGTCAGCAAAATGATTCATTTTTTGATTTATATTTGTTGAATAAGTGTTTTGCTTATTTTGTTACTTTGTGGACTAATTAGCTCATTCGGACACGTTCTTACATTAGATTAATCAGCTATATCCGCAACACACATTTAATATTATCTGTTTAAATGAATAAATGTTTATATAAATCACAACAAACACAAATCAACAATGGCAACAGGCAAAGATGCATGTGGAATTCCAAAAATTATTTTACAAATATGTTTTATATAGTTTTCATCTTAGAGATGCATTAAATGTTTAATTCAAACTATTGAAACTATAGTCATTGGTGATTTGTATAATGCAAGTCAATAGCTACTGTAACTTTGAGAGTCCAAAAAAACAGGCATATAGAATGCTCACACTCCAGACCGCACTCAGGCCGTTTGCAAAACCTCTGGATCACAGGTTTCTTACACAGACTGATGATTTCGCTCCAGGAGACCTCAATATATCACCAGGAACCACAGTATATATCATTTTGTTTTTGTTTTAGTTTTTTTTGACTCTCAAAATGACTGAGAATGTATCTCGTTCTCACTCCCAACTCTTCACATATTGACGCTTGGTCAGGATCCCTCGGCATTACTTTTTAATGCACAGGGTACACCTTTAATGTTTGTTAGGACGTTGAACTTTGGTAGAATAGAGAGGGTTGTATCAGGAAGGGCATCCTACGTAAAGTTTTTGCCAAATTAATTTGCCATATTCATTATGCGAATCACGAATATGACTTCCATACCGGATCGGTTGGGTCCTGGGTTAACAACAACCGCCATCAGTGCCATTGACTTGCAGGGCACTGGTGGAAATTGGGCTGCTGTTAGTTAAAGTAGGAGAGGAGGAAAGTGAGTTAGAGGAGGAAGGCGTGTCCGTAGGCAGAGAGATTACATTTAATCTGCCCGCAAGTGTCGTCTAGGAACTCTCAATACCCTTCTGAGCTGTATTCCCCTAACTCTTGCCGGGCCAATCACATCGTGTATAGAGTCGGTGGGCGGGGCCATAATGACGACGGCCGAGTTGCGTTTGCGTGCTTCTAGTAAACACAGAAACTGGCGAACGGCGACGGTCTTTCGAATCAGCTTTGACCGCGATTCTGGAAGACTTGGAGTTAAGCTTTTCTCTGAGTAAAGAACGGCACTGAAGTCATTCTTAAAAAGGGAAGATGTGTTCCACAAAAATCCAGTGTTCCAGGAAAATCCAGTGTTTTGTATTTTGCGTACGTGAGTTTTTGTTGTAGATGTCTATTTAAAAAAAAAAAAAAAAAAATTGTGTACTGTGCTAATTAATTGAGACTTCTTACAGCTCTTACAGGTTGTTGGCCTTGTCTGTTTCGTTGCTTCTATTGCTCTCCCCTTTTTGTAAGTCGCTTTGGATAAAAGCGTCTGCTAAATGATTAAATGATTAAATGTGTTCGGGGTTTTGCTGACCGGATACGGTGAATGTTTAATCTATCAACAAGCTCTGTCTCACCTCCGTTGCTCTGGTTGATGGTAGCGCTATCCTATCGCGTGCAGAGGGAGTTTGAAAGACAACCGTTTATCCCGCCCTTCGGATTGAGCCCTGTCTATGGTGAGTTTCCAGACCAAACATCTTGATGTGGGTCTGGCTTGTCAGGCTAGAATGTTCTGTGAAGGTCCTCTAAAATAATCTTCCTAAACCCTTTAAAGAACTCCACATCATGACCATCTCTAAACATTCTGGGAATGTTACATCCTTGACACTGTAACATTTCTAGTGGGATTTATACTGTTTTTGGTAAAAAAAATAAATAAATAAATAAATAAATAAATAAAAATAAAAAAATAAAAACTTTTTTTTTTTTTTCAAAAAATACCTGTGACTGTATTTGCATAGTGTTTTATATTGTTTAGAAGTGGGTAGGTTTAGAGTGGGGTTATTTTCTCCAAAATATAATATCTTGGATATAGTCTAAGTTAATTATTATTATTTATTTTGTATTGTTCATTTAGTAAATTAACAGCAAATTTTCATTTTTGTGTGAACAGATTGTGATACAAATGCTTTTTACATGTGCTGTGATAGTCATTGTTGTAAAAGGAACATCAGAGAGGTGTTATTTATGGTGTAATAAGTAGCAGAGACAGAAGGAGTACACTATGTGCCTTGTAAACATCAGAACATCAAACATATGACATTAACATTTTATTCCTTACAACCCTGAACACAGGGAGAAAAGTACAAGTGCCGTTTTATATGAAATGCAATACGACAGATGGAACAACGTATTTGTATAATACTGCACATTACTGACAGTGAGTGCCTCTATAAAGACTTTTTATTATAGGAGACCTTTTCACGATTGTCTTTATCTAATTCTCCTGTCATATAAAGGTAATACATGCTGTAGATTAGTGTTGCCCTGCAGGAAGAATATGTCTGATCTCTTCAGGACGGCAATACCAAGAGACAATGGCCAAATCCTAAGGTCACACCAGTGATAACTACTACGCCCGAGCCTGTTCAAAATGCATCTGGACAATGCATCACAATGTTCACAAACATGCTAATGAGATCAAGCATTTCTTTTTCAGTCCTAAGTGTCTACCATTAAAGTATTTAAAGTTAGAAATGGTGCAGCCCTGCTGAAAAATACAGCGTGAATTCCATTTTGGTCCAGGTTGGTTTATGCGAGTTGGAAAGTGCTTTTCTAACTGGTGAATCAGCACAGTTGTGCTTTTCTCAAGCAAAACTTAGATGGTATGGCTAGTCCACTGACACACTGGTCCCAGCATGCAAAACACCTTATGCTGATGATGAGCATTGCTGGATTTTTTTTAGCAGGGAGTGCAATTTTAGATGCATTATTCAGAAGAAAAAATGTTACATTTGTACTGGAAACCATTGATTGAATGAATGAACAAACAAACGAATTAACAAACAACTCTGTCTGTCCATCTGTCTGTCTGAGTAAACACTGGTTACTGGTATAAACTGCATCTTGTGCCCAGAGCATGGAGCTAGGCTTTGTCCTCATGAGCAGACACATCTCACACTGATCTCACTACATTTCTATACTACATTAAATTCCATTGGTGATCGTGACTGCAAAGGAACGGACAGAACCCATTTCTTTCAGAAATGCAATTTTAGCACTGAGAGACCTTAAAGGCCCAGGTAAATGAGACAGGGCGGGATGCATATGAAGAATCTGGCTTAACAGAAATCAATGAAGAGGAAGTAGGGGAAGGAATTACATTGCAGTACTCAAGGTTACACTGAGCAACATAGATATAGGGAGTGAACATTTATAAGCACTTCTTTGTGTCTCTCAGCACTAAACGGAGGGGTAAGAATTTATTAGGAAAGAGCAGGCACCTTAAAGGCTATGAATATGACAGGAAGGTTGGTTTGAGGGGATGTTTTATGGTGCTGTTATGGCAGAAGTTGTGTGGTAAACAAGTCACTTCTAGATGTAAGTTCCTGCAGTGCTCCTGTCATCCTTCCAAGTCTTATTTTTCAAACACACTTTGGCCCTGTAAGATGATCCACCTTCGGTTCATGGTAAGAGCTATTATTGTGTTGTTTGCTTTCGTTTTTTGCACATTTGCAGAAAGTTTTTAGTGATTACCTATGATAATATTACAGTAAAATCAATCAAGTTTTTAAAACAAATTCATAAAAGCACAAAAAAAATCAAAAATATATTTAATTTAGTCAAAGTTTACAACTTGGTGGAAAATAAAAATGACAAAATCTACGATGGATCCCTGATACATTCCCCAATTTGGCACAACCCCGTTTATTATTTGAATAATAAACCTCTTTATATCCTGAGATAAAGGGTAATTACTCATAATCATCACTTATTATATAATAAGTTTCTTTCTTTCAAATATTTAATTTCTAAATCAGATATACCCAAAATTCAAAATTTCCCTATTGTGCTCAGTTATCTTAATAGTCAAGACAAATACCTCCATTCTCTGTGGCATTGTACACTCGTAAAAAAAAAAATGGTCAGAGGTTTTGGAGAAATTGTACATTATTCTTAAGATTAAAGTACCATTATCTCCCTCTAGGAGATATTTCAGAGATTGACGCCACACCTCACTATGTACAGTTAGTTTATATTGCGTACTGTTAGCTGAGAAAACCATTCTTTAACATTATTCTTTAACATTCTTTAAAATTATTTAATATTATTCATTGGTTAAATTTACTGTTAGAATGGAAATGAGGTGCAATAAAAAATGAAAGTGTGGTCTCCTTTTATAAGCTTTTTTGGCTTAGAGAAGTATACTCTTGATGTTTGTAAAAACGTCTCGGGTTATGACTATAACCCATATTCCCTGAGAGGGAACGAGACACTGCGTCATCGAGATGACAGTTTGGGGTACTGCCCTCTTCTGCCGTCAGGTTAGGTGGGGGATGGAATGCCTGGAGAACCACCGACTGTGCCACATTAGACGGCACCTTGGGCACATAGCCCGGGGTCAGGTGCAAGATGGCCTTAACTCCACCTGGGGGAAAATCCAAGCAGGTTGGCGTAATTGCCAATGCCTGGAGGTCCCCCACTCTCCTCCGAGAAGTGATGGCAAGGAGAAAAGCCACCTTGAGGGTCAGGTTCTTGGCCTCAGCGAGCTCCAGCGGCTCGAAGGGGGCCTCAGCCAACCCTTTGAGCACTACTGCCAGGTCACAGGTTGGGACCCTGGAATGAGCCACAGGCCTTCCCAGGTACAACCAAATGGTGCCTTCCCAGTGGCCCATCACCTATAGGTGCATGGAAAGCCACTATGGCAGCCACGTACACCTTAAGTGTGGGTGGGGTAAGCCAGGCGGAGAAGCGATCTTGGAGAAACTCCAGCACTGAAGCCAGTGGGCAGTTAACTGGGTTCACCTGACGCCCTCTACACCAAGTGGAAAACACATTCCACTTTAGGCTGTTTAGCGCCGGATGCCTGAGGGAGAACCACAGTGGACAGTGGGATGTCTCTCGGGACGCAAACAGATTTACTTCCACCGGGCCGAACCTCTTGCAAATGGCCTCCACCACCTCTGAACGGAGACGCCACTCCCCAGACCTCAGCCCCTACCTCGACAGGATGTCTGCTCCCTGGTTTTGGTCCCTAGGAATGTACATCGCCCTGAGGGTTGACAGTTTCCCCTGGGACCAAAGGAGGACCTGATGCACCAGTCTGCACACAGGACGTGACCTCAGGTCCCCCTGATGGTTTAGATACAGATACTACGGCCATATTGTCAGATCGTATCAGGACATGGTGGCCGCGGAGGTCTGGGAGAAAGCTCCTCAGAGCTTTGTAGACCGCAAGCATTTCCAGACAGTTGATGTGCCAGGAAAAATGCTGGATCCCCCACAGACCTCTTGCAAAGCAGCCTTTTATGGCCGCACCCCAGCCAGTGAGGGAGGCATCTGTTGAAACGGTTTTCCGACAACCCGATGCAGAAACCAAGGTTTCTTCCATATGAGGAGGGAACAAAGGCATCTGCGTGTTACCCTGATCATATGGAAAGGATTCCCCTTCAGGGAAAACCCCTTGGTCTTCAGCCACCACTGTAGGGGTCACATGTGGAGCAGGCCGAACGGAAAAACATTGGATACTGCTGCCATGAGACCCAGCAGTCTCTGGAACTGCTTGACAGTGAGGCTGCGGCCCAGCTTCACTCTGGAGATCTCCGCCAGTATAGACTCGTTACATGCGGGGGACAGTTGTGCCCACATCGTTGCTGAGTCAACTCCTAGGAACGTGGTCCACTGGGAGGGCATCAACACACTTTTCTTTGTGTTGAGTCTCAGCCCCAAGCAGCTCATATGGGCCAGAACAACATCTTGATATCGAACTGCCATATCGTACGACCTGGCCAGAATGAGCCAGTCATTAATATAACGTGTGGTGCGAGGAGCTTGGTGCCGGCTGAGGCTGCCCACTCGAGGCAGCCTTCCCAGAGGAGCCCGAGCGGTGAGGGAGGAACTGATGAAAGGCGGCTGCCTGTTTTTTCACTTCCTGAAACCTCTCGACGAAAGTGCTCACAGCGCCGCCAGAAAAGCCAGAAGGCAAAACCGGGGAATCAAGGAGAAAATGTCTCTCTCTCCCTGATCCTCGACAGGTTTAGCCAGAGATATCTCTCCACACACACCGTGCCAGCCATAGAGCGGCTGATAGCGCTGGCCGTCTCTTTGGTGATGCAAAGAGACAAATCTGTTGCCTTTCTCAGCTCAGTGACATCCTCTGGAGAGGGTCTCTTTGAGCTCCTTCAATAGGTCAGCTTGGTAGGCCTGCAGTACCACTAGGGTGTGCAGGCAACCACCAGCATGACCAGCCGCACCATATGCCCTGCCCACCAGCCTGGATATTTCACGGCATGGCTTCGAGAGCAACGGAGCGCCTCTTCCACCTGCAACAATGCTGCATAGCCCGTCTCAGCCGCTCCCAGTATATTTGCAAAGTTTAGCACTGGGGGATTCGATAAGCGGGCTGAGAAGGACCTTTCCCATGATTCCCAACTCATTGTGCAGAACTCATTGTGCAGATCGGGGAAGAAAGGGAGACACCAGCGGGGAGGTTGAGCCCTGTGCTTGAAAAAGCGTTCATCCAGCTTATTTGGCAGCTGGATGTCCACTTTTACTCAGCTTGGCCACAATCTAAACTCAGCTTGGCCACAGCGTGGGACAAAACCTCCACTAGCTCCTCTATAGTGGGTGTGTGGGGTGGCGACTGCCCCACATTGCCCGCCTCGGTGCTCATGGTGAATGACTCCTCGGAGTCAGACGGCCAAAGCACCAGATCATCCCCTTCGCGGGAAGAAGCCGCTTTGTGGGCTTCTGCACTTGGTGGGAGAATGTCTGAATCGTCAGATGAGGACGAGGAAGATGCCTCAGCATTTCCCAGTTCCGCAGACAGATCCATCTGCGAGCCCCATGATCTGCGGCGCCACGCTGCCTTAGCAACCGCGGGCCCAGAACAGCGAGGCTCGGAAGGCTGGCCGGCCTCTTCGAACATGGCCAGGCGCGAGTGCAGCACTCTCAGCGGCAGCTTATTACATTTAAAGGCCGCCCCCTCGAGAACAGCCCGGGCGTGCTGCACACCAAGGCACTGCACACAGAGCTGGTGTGTGTCCGTGCCCAAAATGAATCGTGGACACGGAGGCACACACCGCCTGATCTGCTCGCTCGCATTCATCTAATGATAATATTGTTTCCTACGGGACAGACAATACCAAATAGATGACAAACACAGAGCGCTAATGCTGAAGAGCAGAAAGCTAACTGTGCTATGTGCCGGCGTCCCTTTGTACCTTCCGGGGTCCCTTTTGCCCCTTTGTACCTTCCGGGTATGCCGTCACTCGCTACGTCATGACACAACACCAATCAGGATTTGCCTTTTTTCATTCAAGCTTTAGGAGCTGGGGGCGTACCCCAAACTGTCATCTCGATGACGCAAAAAGGGAACCCAATTTAGACATTTAAAGTATTGCATCCCATTGAATGTAATACAATAATAATAATGTGTTAACTGAAGAGAATTTTTTTTTTAAAGAACTGTCATGCATTCATTCGTTTATTAACAACTGATTCTGTGTAAGATGTTGTATTACAAATGTTGTCACTTCTTATTTCTTTGAATAAATTGATGTGTGTAGTTAACATCAGTCTTAAGGTTTCCAAACATAGAATGGATTTGGATGGATCCTTGTGGTCTTTTGTGGTTTCACCCACAAAAGGGATTAGAGATTAGGGATCAGTCACTAGGTGGATGAAAGGCAGAAACTGTATGTGGACCAATGAGAAGTCCTGTTCTTCCTGGGCTTGGTACCTGAGGTCTTTTTCTTGCCATCCAAGAGCTGTCTAGTTGTTGTCCTAGTATCTTTATCTGATGGTGTTGGACAGTTTGTTTGTGTTAGTCTAACAAGATCCAATCAAAATGTGGCAAACCTTTGTCCACTGTTATGGGCAGAGAGGTCATAAACTGGGCCCTGAAATGTGCTGTCCACTACAGATGAAGTATGGGCTTTACCATGGTAAATGTTCATTAAATAGCATGTATTCCCTGTGAATTTTCTAATACTGCATGGAAATGAGGTATGTTATGAAATGTCATAAATGTTATGAAATGATGCCAGGAGTGTGTTGAAGTGGTCCTGATATTGCTTAATTTGTTCATTATTTAATGGCTTTTTGTGAGGCCATTTTGTGAGGCAATGTGTGGTTAATTGCTTATAATCATGTGTATATATATATGTGTATATATATATATATATATATATATATATATATATATATATATATATATATATATATATATATATATATATATATATATATATATATATATATAGACAGTATATATTACATACATATTGCAGTAATGCAAAATGTGGGGGAATATATTGCACTGACAGGGATTTTTAAACTGTTGCTGGAGCCTCGCAGCACTGAATATTTTGGATGTCTCTCTTATTGGACATACCCAGCTCAGGTAATGCAGTGTCTACTCATTTGATGACTTGGTTGATGGCAGATGGTTTGAGTTGGCCAAGGTGCTGGTCCTAAGAAAATAGCTCCAGCGCAGGACTAGCTTATCACTAGCTCAGGAACAGCCTAAACCAGCCAAATTGTGCAATTTTTATGATTTATCAAAATTGTATGTGGTTCAGATTCAATAATATTTAGTATAGTTTCTATCTATTAAACCAACTTCCTTCATTTTATCAAATAAAAAAAAACATTTCAGTAAACTCAAAAGTCTAAGGCAACCTTGCGTTGCTTTTTTAAGGTTACTTACTTTTTTAATTTAAACCAACAAGGGTTTTTTTTTTTTTTTTTTTTTTTTTTTTACAGTGTATTAACACAGTTTTTCTTTGTTTTTAGTGAAGATTCATAAAAAGCATTGTCTGGTAATTAACAGTATGCCACTGATACTAGCTTTTACATTTAGAAAACTACACTCATTTATATTAAATAGCCTATTACAATAACTAATTTATTATAATTATTACGAGGAAGAGTTGAGAAAAGTTGATCAGAAGTAACAGTTAAATCTGACAATGTTATATAAGTCTTTGATTACTGATATATATTTGATCATGAAAATGGCCTTATGTGTTTAAATGGCTTGCATAGGCTTAAAAAAGTCATGTTTAATCATTTTGATATTTTTTTTGTCCTTTTTGTCCTTTTAATCATGTTAAGGATTTAAGGTTATTAACTGCACACATTTCAGAAAAGGAAAATTAGCCTTTCTGTAAACATGGAGAAGCAGTCAGTCTAGCATGGAACAATCAAAACCAAGGTAGGCTTTCAACTCATGTCATATTCCAAAGTTCTGCATTCAAAGAGAAGGGCAGAGAGGATGAAGGCAAAGAACAGAGGGATTGATTGAGACATCTCCATTAATTAAAGACGTCCAGAAACTCTCGGTATGATGGGCTTTTTGAAAAAGCTCACAACTTAGGATTCAAAGTGCTGTGCTGAGAGGAAGGACAGGGCATTATGATATATAGTTCTGCTTTTAGAGCTCATTAAACATAAGATGAAAAACATTATGAAATTCCAACAAGAGCCACATAGCCAGCCAGGACTAGAGTCCTCTAGAAAGACTAAGGTTGATAGAAAAAGACTGGTTTCAGTTCTTTTCACATTGGCTGAAAGGTATTAAGGCTGACAGATCTGCCCGGAACTCTACATGGATGAGTAAAGTAAATTTGATGAGGGCTAACCATCTAAAAGCATATTTCAATGCAGGTGTTGCAGAAGAAGGAACAAATAAATTGCTTGGAACACTTGGGAACAAATAAATTGCTCAAACGGAGCTTTTTGGTCATTATCAATTTTTTTCTTTTTTTTTCTGAAACTGTGCATGCCATAGTTATAATGCTAAACTATATTTAATAACAGAAGACCGTCATGCGTGTCACCAACAGATGATAATCTGTTCAAATTTAATGAAATCATGCACCGCCATGCACCAAAATGAATCTCAGAAAACACTGTGTGTGTGTGTGTGTGTGTGTGTGTGTGTGTGTGTGTGTGTGTGTGTGTGTGTGTGTGTGTGTGTGTGTGTGTGTGTGTGTGTGTGTGTGTGTGTGTGTGTGTGTGTGTGTGTGTGTGTGTGTGTGTGTGTTTGTGTTTTGTTTTGTTTTGTTTTTACGTAAAAATGCAGACATTTTTCTGTGATGGATACACTGTAAAAAAAAATAAAAAAAAATAAAAAAAAAACCTTGAAATCAACTGTCATTTATTGTGTTTGTGCCCTGGAAATTATTGTATACAAGTTCAACACAGTCTCACTCCTATTACATCTTCTTGAGGTATGTGCTCTCGGTCCATATACAGTTCCATCATCCACAATCTCATCTTTAAAGAAGGAATCCTGCTACCATCTCATCATTCCATCATACTTTTGCAGTTTCTATTACACTCTACTATTTTCATATATTCCATCTGTGGTGCAACAAAAAACTATGGTTGTTCTCTACTTCCTCTCTGAGTTGTTTTGTTACAGGTACCTAAGCCTCATTTTTTTGACGCACAGTACGCCATTGATTTCAGTGAGAAAACTTTTCAATCATATATGCTACAGACAGGTTGGAGATGGTTATCGTCATGATGAGATGAAACTATATATTATTATAATTGTGCCATTATGAAATGGAGTGTGATTCTCAATTTAATCAGCCAGCATATTTTATTTACTTTAATCTCCTCTTTTTTTTTTACTCTATTCAGATACGTAGGTTACCCTGCAGTAACCTATTATGTAGATGGAAACACTGGTAGCTGGGTTGCCAGCCAATAACTACATTTAAATTAACCTCACTGTAATTCAATTATTTTTCGCTCTGAGTAAAGAATACAGGAAGTAAATGTATTATTTAATAAAACTTCAAAAAATATCAAAAATCACAAGAATGTTACAGAGATTTTATTTTCAACACATTTAGCAATAAGTGAAGAATGGATAATGAAACTTGTTATAATGATGCGCTGTTTAACTATGACTGACGATAAATGGATATTCATATTCAAATCATGCAATATGCATTACTTATTTAAGTCAGTGCCAATAACCTAGTGGTTTAGCACACTAATATATAGTGCAGTTGCACGTCCGGTGACCTGAGTTCGATTCCTGCTTTGAGACCTTTGCGGATCCCTGTGCAGGGCGAGCGAGAGCCGTGAGAGTGCTGCGAGGCAGGTGAGGGATTGAATGAGGAGTGCCAGCTGGTGCACCAGCCACACTGGTCTAGGATCTTTCACGGAGGAGTGACGTTGCATAAAAAGCGATGAAAGAGGACCAAGCCTGTATTGTATGTTGTGTTTTGTTTATGTTTTATTATGTGTGTGCACGAAAGTTGTCCGTGAGGGGCTACCTGAGTTTCACTTTCATTTTATGTTTATTTATTTCATTAAAGTCTTTAAACGTTCGCCAGTTCACACCTCCTTCTACCCATATCAACAAACTCCGTTACAATCCCATTCCCCTTTCTCCACCCCTCTCAATCGCTACACTGTCCTGTCTAATAAGCTAAATAAATAAATAAAAACCGTATTTGCAAAATGTTGAGTTTTACTACAGAGTTACACAGCGGAAATATGGTTATTTCTTCTAAAGAAGTAACTTGTAACAAATTACTTGACAATCGCTGCCAGGTTAATTACTGTGAATATTTTTACAGTAAGTTCACTTGCTGCCAATTATTTGCTGTGAATTTCACAGTCAGTTTCTTACAGTGTAGGGTTAGTGTAGAGGGATGGAATATATGGTGTGAGCAGTATACAAATTAGTATCACTTTCAAATGAAACATTTTTTTAGTGTTGGCAAATAGTTATGTAGGAGCTGCCACAGAGACAAATGTGATTTCTCAAGGCACTTATTTCAGTGATATCTATCAGGCAGAAACATTTATGCAGGACTGTTCTGAAAAAAAAATCATGCAGCACATTTAAAAACTGGGAAAGGTAAATGATAGAGACATTTCAAATGTGTTTGTTTGTTTGTTTGTTTGTTTGTTTGTTTGTTTGTTTGTTTGTTTGTTTGTTTGTTTGTTTGTTTGTTTGTTTGTTTGTTTGTTTGTTTGTTTGTTGCACAGTTGTTCAGTGGGTAGCACTGTAACCTCTCAGCAATGAGGTCCCTGGTTTGAGTCCCGGCTGAGCCAAGAGGCCTTTCTCTGTGTATATAACAATTGTGTAAAAGAGGACAGAATTAGACAGAGTTAGTTAAAAGATTAAAGTTCACCCAAAAATCAAGAGTAGCTTCAGTTCTGGCAGGTCACATTAATCAATCTTGGATCAGCTGACTATCAGACTAAATTCTTGAATTATTTTGTATATTAAATATTAACATGAATGATTTCTGTTCCGTTTAACCTAAGGAGCTTTATCGTTGGACTCCCTGCTCTTATCTGTGCTAGGCACCATGGATGTGCAGTGAGTTCTTGCCCAGAACAGAACCATGCTGCCAATCCAAACTTTATGGATGGTGATAAACTGTCAATCATCTTTGACGATAGTGGTCCTGACAGAAAAGGAAATTCTGTCAATAATAACTTACCCTCATGCAGTTCCAAACCTGTAAAACTTTAGTTCATCTTCTAAACACAAATGAAGGAGAAGCATCTAGACTAATGACTAGTGAAGAAGAAGCATGAGCATGTACATGTTTTTTTGTTGAATAGGTTAATCAGTTCTGTTGTGTTGCTTAGTGTAATACTTATATGAGGACTCATTTTGATTTTTTACTTATTTATATATTCTACTACCATAGTATATTGTATTTGAATTATAACCATGACTGGTCAGCCTTTGTGTACAGCTTGTCGTGTAGACCGACTAGGGTAAAGACCTATCAATGCAACTCTACCTGCACGACTCCACCAAGCAAGGACACTGGTAAGGCACTAAGTATCTTCTTTTTTCCTTTTCTCCTCTACCTTCCTCTCATAACTCCTTTACTCTCACATATTTGCTTTCAGAGCATTCCCATGTCTCTCAACCATGCTCTTCTATTACACACAGAAGGCACCACATAACACCACCTCTTTATCTGCGAAATTTGCCCATTTTTTCACTGATAAAACAACAACCATTAGCAGTCAGTTCTCACCTCCACACACACACACTCAGGCATTTAGATCAACCACATTTACAGCTGGAAATCTTCTCTCGTCCTCTACACTCACTGAGGTAGAAGTATCTAAACTTCTCCTCACCAGTCATCCTACCACCTGTCCTCTAGTTCCCATCCCCTCACACCTCCTACAAGCCATCTCTCCTACACTCCTACCAGCACTCACACACATCATCAATATATCTATCTGCACTGGCATTTTCCCTACCACATTCAAATACCCAACTGCTTTTAAAAAAAAAACATTAAACACGTCACTTGTAGATATAGCTACAGGCCTGTTTCTCTCCTACCATTCATAGTGAAAACACTTTTAACGAGTTGTTTTCAACCAGTTTTCTTCTCTCCTCTCACAGTATAACCAGCTGGACGTGAACCAATCAGGTTTCAAAGGGGGCCACTCATGAGAGACTGCATTACTGTCTGTCACTGAAACCCTGCAGATTGCGTCCTCATGCTCTTAGACCTATCTGCTGTTTTTAATGCTGTGAACCATCAGATTCTTTTTTCACCCTCTCATCACTGGGCATCACAGGAAATCCACTCCGCTGGTTTGAATCCTATCTTACAGGTAGGTCTTTCAAGGTTACCTGAAGAGGATAGGTATCCAAAGCACGTCAACTGACCACAGGGGTTCCTCAGGGCTTAATGGTTGGGCCTCCCCTCTTCTCCATTTACACTACATCACTAGGATCCATAACACAGGCACATGGCTTCTCATACCATTGCTATGCCAATGACACTCAATTTTCCAACCAGATAATCCCACAGTAGCTGCATAAATCTCAAGCTGTTTGGTGGACATCTCGGCATGGATGAAAGAACATCACCTGCAGCTCAACCTGGTAAAGACTGAGCTTCTCATCCTCCCTGCCAAACCGACTCTACAACATGATTTCACCATCCAACTGGGTTTATTGGTTTCTAACTAGGTTTCCCCTTCAAGGTCAAACAGAAATCTTGGAGTAGCCTTTGATGTCCTTTAAAGACCATATTTCAAAAACAGTTTGGTCATTCAGGTTTGCACTGCACACCAGAAAGAGCAGACCATTCCTAACAGATCACGCAACGCAGCTTTTCATCCAGGCCCAGGTCATTTCTAGGCTTGACTAGTGCGTTGAACTTCTGGTTGGACTTCCATCATGTGCAATCGACATGCTTCAAATGATTCATCAGCAGTACATCTTGTCTTCAACAAGCCCAAAAGAGCCCATATCACACCTGTCGTATTCGATAAGATCGGGTATTCCAGCCTGATATCAGCACGCGTGCAGACAGGGTTGCCAAGTTTTTACAACAAAACCCGCCAACTACTAGCCCTAAACAATAGCTTCTCGGGGGGTTCTCCGGGGGAAAAATGGTGTTTTGGGGGTAAAATGTGTGTTATTTTTGCAAGGTTGCCTGCTAAAATTGGCACTCATGGGTCTATATATCACATAATAGTTGCTTCAACCCGCGGACATAGAAAACAACCCGCGGGGAAAAACGCGGACTTGGCAACACAGTGCAGTTGAGCTCTGTTGACATTTGAAAATGCGTCGCTTCGTTGCTCTGATTGGTTGTTGGTCAATCCAATTGAGGTCTTTCCTGGTTCGGTTGAAACATGCCCCATAATCACAGCCCAATGGAGCAGTTTCAGACTCATATTCTGACTAGAATTGAGTATGACCACGTCAGGCTACATGAATTGAGCAGTTTAGTGAAGATACACAATCACTTTATATGATAAACAGATTGAATTTAGGCTTTTATTTACATATAACATTGTTCCGGAGATGAACAAAACTCTTACAGGTTTGGAATGACATGAGGATGAGTAAATTATGACAGAATTTTTCTTTTTGGGTAAACAAACACTTTAAATGCATTCAGTCAGCCATCAAAGCTAAAAGTTTCAATCTTCTTTCAATTGAGGATAATAATATATATGTACTGAAATTTACAACTGATCTCTGTAACACACAATCCACAGGTGTGATCAAAACCGTGCCTGCATGTGTTGCAGCAGAATTTTCAAGGAGTAAAATATTCTTTGAGAGAATCGAGACAGGTCCCTTCATCCGTCCATCATAAGCCATTCAAAGCTCTATAAGGAAAGAGATGTTTCTCTATTTTCAGGATGAAAAAACTGAGGAAGCTGGGGCTTGAAGCCCTTGATGTGGTCTGTGCAGCTCCTGGAGATCGTGTATATGATAAAGATTAAATTATTATTATGGTTGATATTTACCATATATATATTTTAATAACTGAAATTGACCCCAATGAAGACCATAGGCACTGGCAAAGTAATGAACAATCAATGAACTCACATGTTTATTATCAAGGTCAGTGGTATCCACAACAGCAAATGTATATAAGGATTGATGGAGTTTGAGCTGCTTTCTAACCTATCTCCAGGGAAGAGCCATCTTCAGAGGAGTGTACCAAGCAAACATCAGAGAATGTCATCCATAATTGCCTCCCAGATTCATCTCGATCTGTGCTCAACTCGCTGGCCTGTGTGGAGATGCTGTCTAGCCTGTTTCACAGAAATGTCAGAGCTGCCTCTTGTTAGTGCTGGATGCTATAGCAATCCTCAACTGCTTTGACAAAATCATGATTGCTATTGCTCATAATTAGTCTAGAACATATCCATTTTTTTGTAATATGGACATGAAGTGTGATAAGACCTATTTTTGCCTGTTTGCAAGTAGCAGATGTGTAAAGGCCGGGACACACTAAGCCATTGTTCAGCTGTCAGGCTTTTCTTTTTCTTTTGGAATGTAAAGCACATGGCTCTAATCATGGCATGCTGAATTGGTGTCGGACCGATGATGAGAGAGAGTACTTGACTGTTCAGTTTAGCAAATGAGTCCACGCATAAGAATAAAAGCAAAAGTGATTAAAGTAACCAAATAAACCAAGGCTGTGCAACCTATGATTTTACCTGATCATTCACATTTTTGACTTTTTTTTCCGAATTGTGAGATATAAAATCTGAATTTTGAAATATAAAGTCAGAAATGGGAGGTGGGCATACTAGGGAGGTTTAGCTGCGGTAAAGACCGCATCCCCTATAGCATCAGTCTCTAGCGTGCCTTTTGAGGCCAGGGGAATGAGGTTTACAGCCACAAATCTTATTTTAGTTTGCCTTTGTCACACATTTATATACACATAATATTATTACTATTTTTATTATTATTTAGTATTATTAGCCTAGAAGCATTTGCGTCCTGTGGGAAGGAGAAAATTATCATAAACAACAGCTTTCGCACTGTAATACCCATTGCCTGTCAGTCTAATTTAATCACCATTAAAATGAGTGACGGTAGGTGCTAAATGAATCGGCTCAGGTTCAGACTCTCTCTAACTCATCTCACCATTCACCAGCAGACTCATTAAATCAGTCAAACCTTCGGCCTCATTTGACCAACCTCTTCCATGACAAGTAGAATTTAATGAACACTCTGCCTGCATGAGATAAAGGGAGGTGTTCAGCATGGACAATGTCAGATAGGAGGATACAATGTTCTGTCACTTTCAGCAATATGGATCATTTAGAAATCATAAATTAAAAATCACCAATGTAGGTATGCCAGTAGAGTTATTACATTTTGATCATTTTTTATCTGTTAGGAGTACACTATTTTATATAGCTTCAAAGCTATAGAAGACATGGACTAAAGGCCACAAAAGTACACTTCAGATTTGATGAGGTCTTCTGTGGATTATCATATTTTTTATCTATAACAGTCCACACATTATTCCACTAGATACAATTCAAATGTACCAAGATGCAGGAGTGCAATAGGCCAGTGTTTCTCTTAAGATGCAGCAGAGGACAAATATCTTGTTTTTATTGTTATCCCTTTTTCTTTTCTTTCATGCCCCATTAAGATTGCACACAGCGAGAGATTTCCGGTCTTCAAGTCAGTGAGTTCATTGTAATCTAACAACCTTGTGCGTACTATAGAGATAGGCTCCTCAGATAGGCTGTCGATTATACCCACCGCTTGAAAGTCTGGAGAAATGTTTTGCTTGTTAAGGACTGTTCTTCTCTAGTGTAATGGTGTGTCAATTAAATGTTCAAGAGAAAGATGGAGGAAGAGGAAGATTGTAGCATTACATTTATTTTTAAAAGTGCGCTTCAAAAGAGACAATGTGTACTATGAACGCCTTGACCTTTGGCCTGTGTCTTTTTTTCCCCTGTCAATAAAGGAACCAAGTTTTAGACTTTCCAATGTCACTATTGAAATTCAGATGCCCTTTATGTGTGATTCATACATTGACTGTTGGCAAAATACTATATATAGGCTATGTGTGTGTGAATGCATCCATTTATAAATGAAGGGGTCTGAATATTTTTTCTGAATGTACTGTAACTTCACCAGGATTTTATGTATATATATATATATTTTTACACTATATATATATATATATATATATATATATATATATATATATATATATATATATATATATATATATATAAATAACCGAAGGGTTTAATATGGAGTTGGCCCACCTTTTGCTGCTATAACAGCTTTAATTCATCTGGGAAGTTTAGCAGTGTGTTTATAAGAATTTTGACCATTATTTTAGAAGCACATTTGTGAGGTCAGGCACTGATGTTGGACGAGTAGGCCTGGCTTACAGCCTCCGCTCTAATTCATCCCAAAGGTGTTCTATCGGGATAAGGTCAGGACTCTGTACAGGCTGCACAGTCATGTTGGAACAGAAAGTTGGAACAAAATGTTGGAACAAACTGTTTCCACACCATTGGAAGCATTAAATTGTCCAAAATGTATTGGTATGCTGAAGAATTAATAGTTCCTTTCACTGGAACTAAGGGGCCCCGACGAACCCCTAGGAAACAGCCCCACACCATAATCCCCCCTCCATCAAACTTACTTTACGCTTGTCACAATGCAGTCAGGCAAGTCTTGTTCTCCTGGCAACCTCCAAACCCAGACTCATCCTTTGGTTTGCCAGATAGAGAAGCAAGATTTGTCACACCAGAGAACATTTCCACTGATCTAGAGTCCAAGTTAGTGACTTCTACTCACTGTACGCCTTAGCATGCGCTGACCCCGATCTGTGATTTTACGTGGCCTTCCACTTCAAGGCTAAGTTGCTGTTCCCAATTGCTTCCACTTTGTTATAATGCCACTAAAAGTTGACTGTAGAATATTTAATAGTGAGGAAATTTCATGACTGGACTTATTGCTCAGGTGTCAACCTATCACAGTACCACGCTTGAATTCACTAGGCTCCTGAAAGCAAAACATTCTTGGTGCCTGAAACAATTGAATTCAGTGTTTTGGAGGGGTGTACCAATACTTTTAGCAATACAGTGTATATAGCCTACTGTAACATACAAAACAGCAAAATATGAAAATATAAAGGGTATATTTAATATAATATAATATAATATAATATAATATAATATAATATAATATAATATAATATAATATAATATAATATAATATAATATAATATAATATAATATAATATAATAAGTATATTTGCTGAATCCAGTATTTTTTTTATAAAATGAAAATAATTTCACATATTGTAAATAATTTGATAATATTTGACAAAATCTATCTGCACAGCCTCTGATTAGAACATTTTGATTTTCAGTGGGCGCCCAGGCTAGATTGAATTCATCAAATTTCATAATCATGAAGAGTGGCATGACTGTCAGCCATGACATCTTATTATCAGCCATGACAGCAAGCAAAGCCTGTTAATGCAATAAGACAAATGAAGATGGCCTCAGATATGACAAAGACAAGCAAATCCAATACCATGGCTTTTCTTCATAACATTTCACTAATAAAAATTCTGGCCATGAGCATAGATGATTATCTGCTGCATCAGAAAGCACTAATGTGGCAATAACATAAATTAAGATTAGAAACTTATTTCTAAACTAGTTTATGACTTTATGACGACAAGTGACAATACTGTGGTGTTGTTGTTGTTGTTGTTGTTGTTGTTGTTGTTGTTGTTGTTTTATTGCTCTTAATTACATACTGACAATTTAATGAACTCTTTGTCTCATTTACTGTAAAGATTTGGGTGACTGTATAATCGCACAAAATTCAGGAAAATTCAATAACACATTTTTTTACTTGGAAAATACAGGAATAAAACTCATAGAACACAACCACTTCAAAATAAATGACATGAAAAAAATTACAATAGAAACTAGGGTTTAAATGCACAGAGTAATCAGCAGAAATGGAAACAGGTAAGGGACTAATGAGTAACTATTGAAACCAATAATGACCAGGCAAAATGGGAAAAGGGTAAACTACCCTGCAACCAAATGTGCATACTATCCACATACTAATACTAAATTCACATACTATTAGGGATGGATAGTGTGCACATTGAGATGCGTCTCAATCTGTTCCCTATAGCTTTTGATGTTGTGAATCGATATATCGGCAGTGGTTCAGTTTGTGAGTTTGTGCATATGCTACACAGTTTTCCGTGTGCATATGATACGCACCTTTGCACCTCTTGGGGAGGTTGGGGGTGGTGGGGTGGGTGGTTCATACATACAGTATAATATGCCATAAAGTGCGTATCATATGCACGCGAAAAACTGTGTACCATATGCACGCCAAAACTCATTTTCCACGAGATTGGTCACTTGTTCTATTGATACGCATTTTCGTGAGATCGGGCTCAAATTTCAGTGTTCCCAGCACTGATGTTGTTGTTGTTGTCATTCTCAAAAACACAATGTATTCAGCTAATGTATTCATCACTCACTCAGGGGATCTACAGAGCCTGAAGAAACTCTTTGGTGAATTTTGAATGTAGCAAGAGCATAGGTTCAAACAGAGAAACTTCCCTTTGGGGTTAATAACTCTGCTCTGCTGCTTGTTGAGTCCCTAGTGTTTGAATATGAAACCAAAAGCCATTCATTACAATATAGCTACTGCTTAAGGTTCTCTTTTGAAGATGTATATAGCATGGTCCAAATTTTCTGAAGAGACTCAATCATTTTAAATGATGAACAGATTAAATGTAGGCTTTTATTTGCATTTAAACATTTAGTGTGTTAACATACACCATCATTATGTGATTATAATGGGATTTTGCAATTAAACTTTACCTTGTGTAAACGCAATACTTAAATCAAGCTAATGTGATTAAGCTCATAATCACAGTAATCAAAACTACTGCAAAAAATAAATTGCATTAAACTAGGTGGTGTACGCCAATTTTAACAGGTATGTAAACACCTTATTGTAACATTCCTTAAAGGGATCCCCTGGTGTTGAGACTTGTATGGCTTAATATGACATAAATGATGTCTCTTACTGAATTATGTAGTAGAAAACCCATGAAAGATCTACGTTATTTAAAAAATCGATTTTATATTTGGACCATGGGCGGCGCCATTTTGTTTGCGTTCTAGGTTGATGACGTAGAGTGGTTGAACTCCTCAATCAGCTGGCGTTACCCGTAGCTATTTTTACCACAACGCAACTCGAAAATTGTTTCACAGTTAAACAAAACCAATGAATTGCTTTGTAATTGTACTTAAAACACACTTAAACATACATGTGCACACAAACTCACCTACACAAGTCACAAACAGATCGGCGGCCGGGCACACACAGCTGACAGACTGCGCTGTCTCAATCGAGATGTTGGGCTGCTCAGTCTCCACGACAGGGGCTGAATCCGAAATCGACCCTATACCCTTAAATAGGGCATTATTTGAAGGGACGGCCATTTGTAGTGTTGTCCGACACCATAGGGACATGTTCAAGTGCAGTCATTCAGTCTCACGTTCTCCGCAATAACGAGTGTACAGCCGATTTACACACAACAGCTCCGACTTCACGCACTCTTCATTCACTCCTTCAAGTTGTATTAGTGAACAAAAGTAGCGAAAGTAATTTGTGTCTTAAAAGTGAAAGTTTAAAGATTGAGGTTTCACTGAGCGTGCTCAAACTTTAATGCACAAACCAATCCCATGCATCATCACCAAAACATCCTGCCTCTCTTCCTCACGTTAACTTTATCCCATCATCCTACCTAGATATTTCCCTCTGCTGGAAACATAGGCATTACAGTTAATCTACTGCATATCAACAGTCTATCTAGGACACAGGGAATAGTGATGTGCGCACGCAGTGCGTGTTCGCGCCGATCTGTTCGCGCCTCATATGTGTGTGTGTGTGTGTGTGTGTGTGTGTGTGTGTGTGTGTGTGTGTGTGTGTGTGTGTGTGTGTGTGTGTGTGTGTGTGTTCGCGCCGATCTGTTGGGGTGTGTGTGAGTCTGTGTGAGCGAGAGAGTTTGTGTCCACATGTTTGGGTGCGTGAAGTCGGACAGCTGTTGTAAATCGGCTGTACACTGCGGTGTGAGACTGAATGACTGCACTTGAACATGTCCACTATGATGTCGGACAACACTACAAATGGCCGTCCCTTCAAATAATGCCCTATTTCAGGGTATAGGGGGTCGATTTCGGATTCAGCCCCTGTCATGGAGACTGAGCAGCCCAACATCTCGATTGAGACAACGCAGTCTGTCAGTGTGTTTTCCCGGCCGCCGATCTGTTTGTGTAGGTGAGTTTGTTTGCACATGTTTGTTTGAGTGTGTTTTAAGTACAATTACAAAGCAATTCATTGGTTTTGTTTAACTCTGAAACAATTTTCGAGTTGCGTTGTGGTAAAAATAGCTACGGGTAACGCCAGCTGATTGAGGAGTTCAACCACTCTACGTCATCAACCTAGAACACAAACAAAATGGCGCCGCCCATGGTCCAAATATAAAATCGATTTTTTAAATAACGTAGATCTTTCATGGGTTTTCTACTACATAATTCAGTAAGAGACATCATTTATGTTATATTAAGCCATACAAGTCTCAACACCAGGGGATCCCTTTAAATTCGTTCATCTCTCCATGTTTTCTCCACAATGTCCATTACAGCTGCCGACTCGCAGTTTTGGTATCTCGAGGCTATTCTGCCACTTCCCAGAATTTACTTGATAACTTGAGGTTGAGGCAACCATCAGACGGATGAGATTCTCCACCTGTGCACTTGACCCCTTCCCTACAGCTCTGGTAAAACCAAATATTACTGCCATTTGTCCACTCATCACCATGATAATAAACCAATCTCTTCAGGCTGTTCAGGTACCGTCTGCCTTAAAAACGGCTATAAATATACCATTACTCAAGAAACCCTCCCTCGATCCTTAAACTTTTACTAATTATAGACCTATAACTTGCCATTTATTTCTAAGGTTTTGGAGAATGTAGTTGCCAGACACCTCGAAGACCACCTCAACTACAACTACATTTTGGAAATTTCCACAGCATGGAAACAGCCTTAGTGAGGGTTACAAATGACTTGGTAATGACAGCTGATGCTTGTTCACCATCACTCCATGTCCTCCTGAATCTTTCTGCACCATTTGACACAGTTGACCATGGAAAGTATACTTCTCAAACGACATATTGGATTTGATAACACTGTCTTGCAATGGTTTCAGTCATACCTCACATACAGATCTGAATTTGTGGCCATGGGTAGCTCAAGGTCCCTTTTACATGTGGTTGGTTGCGGGGTACCTCAGGGCTCAGTTCTAGGACCTATCTTATTCAATCAAGCCTCCTCTCTGTAAAGTCATCAGTCGCTTGGGAATTTAATTTCCTGATGATACACAATTACATCTGAAAATTGACTCTCATTCATCATCATCATCATCATCATCATCATCATCATCATCATCATCATCATCATCATCATCATCATCAACAACACTTGCTGCCTGTCTGGATGAGATAAGGATGTGGATGAATTACAACTTTCTCCAGCTGAAAATCTCTAAGACATAAACCATCCCCATTGGTTTGCCTCATCAGATCACATCATCCATTATAACCTGCAGTTTCTGGCCAGGACATCCATAGTCATCCATAGTCACGAATATCTGTGTTAGGTTTGATCCGCACCTAACCTTTGAGGCCCACATTGAATATCTTTGCAAAACATATTTTTGTCACCTCAGGAATATAGCCAGACTCTGTCCCTCACTCACCGTTCATGATGCTGAGAAACTCGTTCATGCCTTTGGCTCCTTGAGACTGGGTTGTAACACTCTTCTCTTTGGGATTCCTAGCAAGAGCATTTAGAAACTCGAGCACATACAGAACAGTGCTGCTAGGATTCTGATAAGAGTGCATAAATATGAACACATCACACCAATTCTTCAGTCTCTACATTCACTCTAAAAAATTCTGGGTTAAAAACAACCCTACATTGGGGTGAAAATAGACAAACCCAGAAACTGGGTTGTTTGAATGGGTCCATTTACTAGGGTTCAAACAACCCAATTTCTAGGTTTGTCCATTTCCAACCCAACTTGGGTTGTTTTTAACCCAGCATTTTTTAGAGTGTTGGCTTTCCATTTCCGCTCGGATCGAGTGTAAAGTTTCCCTACTCACACATCAGTGCATCCATATCAATGCTCCCACCTACCTTAAAGAACACATTATTCCACAGATCTCAGCACGTTCTCTTCCCTCTACAAACACTCATCGTCTCCATCCCTCTAGGACTAAGACAACCCCGCTGCTCCACACGCCCTCTTCTGAACATCTGAGGGCCCCACAAGTGACTGGTGCTTTTAAAAAGGGACTAAAAATATACCTGTTTAGAAAGTCTTTCAATGTTAAAATTGCTTTTAGTATTTGATTCTTTTGTGTTAATTTTAGTTGGTAGCTGAATTTAACCTAATTCTTAATTGCTCTAACTGCTTTATTTAATTGTACCTGCTTTGTTGCACTTTGAGATTTTCTTTAAAATGTAAAGAAAAAAATATAAATTATTGTGTTATTCAACTTCATGAATGAACGTGACATTATTCTGAAGTTTTCTCTTCTCCAAATCACTAAACTCTGTCATCAGAACTCGCTGAGCAGTCTCTGCTCCATATCTTCATCCAGACAGCACGTGACAGCAGCAGACAAACCAAGCATTGTTATATTCATCACAAAATTTTCTGTGTAACACAAGAATGAACCTCATTGGTTCTCACACGTCAAGCAAACATGCTTGAGCTTCCTTTTACCACAACCGGTGTGTTATAGGTTATACATTTTAATATGTGAATAAAAGCCTCAAATAAAATTGTTCATCATATAAAGCAGTTGTGTCTCTTCAGAAAATTTGGACTGAACCACTTAATCATTTACCCACATAGAGGTGAAAAATTATGATAGAATTAAACATTTTAGGTGAACTAACCCTTTAAGGCTGTAATGCATAATATCAACCCATTCTCACTCCCAAGGCGTCAAAATCCGAAGCATGGTCAAGTGCCTTCCGCGTCACAAAGAAGACGCTAAAGGTGCCCCTTGGCGTCATTTTTCGACGTGCTGGGTGCTCCATTCATTTCAATAAGAAACCTTTGGCGTCATACACGGACATGGGTGTGGGAATATTATCGTCATGGTGAAATTTATTTTTTGATTTATTTATTGAGATGATGTATTGGTTTATAATTTTTCCATTATGACATGTTGGAGTGTGATTCTCAATTTAATCAGCAAGCATAATTTCATTTACATTTATTTTATTTATGCTATTTAGACACATTTTAACATGTAACCCAACCCCATCCCTAAACCTACCCATTTGTGTGAACATGATATAAAACACAGGATATAACATACGACTGCATCCACGAGTTATTCAAAAAAGTTAAATAATCCAAGTTTTCCGAGGCCGAACGATTGATTTGCTTGAAGAAAATCCCTAAAAGCGATAGGCATCTAGCCTGACGTGGTCATACTCAATTCTAGTCAGAATAAGAGTCTGAATCGGCTCCATTGGGCTGTGATTATGGGTTGTGTTTCAAACCAGGAAAGACCTCAATTGAATAGACCTACAACCAATCAGAGCAATGAAGTGAAGTCAAAAGAGCTCAACACTGTGTTGCCAAGTCCGCGTTTTTTTTTCGCAGGTTGTTTTCTATCTAACGGTTGAAGCAACCGTTATGTGATATATAGACCCATGAGTGCGAATTTTAGCAGGCAACCTTGCCAAAATAAGACACATTTTACCCCCCAAACACCCTTTTTTTCTGGAGAATCTCCCGAGAAGCTATTGTTTAGGACTAGTAGTTGGTGGGTTTTGTGGTAAATACTTGGCAACCCTGTCTGCACGTGCGCTGGAATAAACAATCTTTGCTGGTGTTGTAAAAAAATAAAAAAATGTAATGATACACTGAGTACTTACCCAACATGATCATCATTTTTGAGAGAAATAGTGAAGGTGAATGCATATACAAACAAGCTCTCCGTTTAAGATTTGAACAAATATAATCCAAGCCACTTTAATGACGTGCTTGATTACGTTACTGTTGATTATCTGTCCGTCATCGTCTAAAGCCCGCCCTGATGATTTCATTGGTCCGATCAGTTTCTGTTCAGAGATAATTACTCCTCTATGGAGCGAGGCCAGACTAAACTGCCCGACCTAAAAATGTTGTAGGCGGGGCTAAATTCGGCTGGCATCCAGGCTAATAGGCATCTCCATCCGCCGAAGATCATGAACACATCAAATTTCAAATATTGCCGCCTGTTACGTGAGATTTCATAGTGAAATTGCATTGGCTCTCGTCTTGTGACCAATTGCGTCATTACATCAGCATTGATTGTAAAATGTCATTGGCTCTCGTGTGTCTTGTGACCAATTGCGTCATTACGTCAGCATTGACTGTAAAATGTCATTGGCTCTCGTGTGTCTTGTGACCAATTGCGTCATTACGTCAGCATTGACTGTAAAATGTCATTGGCTCTCGTGTGTCTTGTGACCAATTGCGTCATTACGTCAGCATTGACTGTAAAATGTCATTGGCTCTCGTGTGTCTTGTGACCAATTGCGTCATTACGTCAGCATTGATTGTAAAATGTCATTGGCTCTCGTGTGTCTTGTGACCAATTGCGTCATTACGTCAGCATTGACTGTAAAATGTCATTGGCTCTCGTGTGTCTTGTGACCAATTGCGTCATTACGTCAGCATTGACTGTAAAATGTCATTGGCTCTTGTGTGTCTTGTGACCAATTGCGTCATTACGTCAGCATTGACTGTAAAATGTCATTGGCTCTCGTGTGTCTTGTGACCAATTGCGTCATTACGTCAGCAGTGACTGTAAAATGTCATTGGCTCTCGTGTGTCTTGTGACCGATTGCGTCATGCTCAGGAGTCTTTTGAATTATTTGAATGATATATGAATGAGTTCGTTCACGGGGCAGCGGGATCATCATTTCAGCGATTAAAACATCAAGATCGACTCTTCACATGAAGACATTGTATGACTTCAGAAGACTTGGAATGCAACATGAGTTAATACTTTTATACTATTTTGGTCAGTTTTTGCAATAAACACTTGTGACTGTACATTTATTTGTCTGTTATGTGTTTTATATTGTTTAGATATGGGTAGGTTTAGGTTGGGAGTTGGGTTAGTTGCTCCAAAATATAAAAATAGCCTTTAAATATTAATAAAATCATGTCTGCTTTTATAAACGCAAATAATTAAATGCGTTTGTGTATGACGCCAAAGGTTTATCATTGAAATGAATGGAGCACCCAGCGCGTAGAAAAATGATGCCAAGGGGCACCTTTAGCGTCTTCATTGTGACGCGGAAGGCACTTGACCATGCTTCGGATTTTGACGCCTTGGGAGTGAGAATGGGTTGATAATGTAGAGTGTATACTTATAGCAGGTGTGCCCAAACCCCGGCTTAAGCATATTAGATAATGTACTGCTCTACATAATATGCAACATCTCAGTAGAAATCGTACAGGTCCTCTGGCCCCATGGTTCTTGCCCCCCTGTTGTCAGACCCCACCTCTCCCCCTGCTTGCGACACCCCTGCTCTTTCCAAGAGCGCATGGGAAGTGCTTTCACGACTTCTCTGGTTCTCTGGTTCTTCATAAGTGCATGCTGCTCTCTTGTGGAAAAACTGGGCATGTTCAGTATTAAGTACCAAAAGCTCTTTGTGTGTGTTGATAATGAATCAGCTTTATATTAAATGAAAGTAATCAAATTTTCATGGAGATTTACGACTGCTTTAGTGTAATTTTGAATTGCATTGAAAAATAACATAAAGTTTACGAAGTAACCTTGCACCATTAGGCTGCAATATATTTCTCACTGACTTGTTTCTAACATTATCAACAGGTTGTATCTATGGTTGCTATCTTGCTATCTTGTTCTTTGTTCTTCAGGTACTTTGACATGGCCATCCTCCACTGAGGTACATATTTGATCTGCTTGTATAGCACACAACAAGGCTTGCTAAAGTTACATCACCATGACTTGGCAAAAGAGATGGGAGGACTTTGTACTTTATTATCTACATACTTATGAGCAATGTTGGTTCAGTTCGTATTGTCCTGATTCAAATATAGTTCAAATATACTTTTAAACTATTAAAATATCTGAATTTGCATAAAGTTAGGAGTCTGGATACTTATCACACAGGGATGTTTTTGCTTGTTTTCAGTGATTTTGATTTTGTTTTAAATAGATTTATTAATAGATCTATTTTTCATAAATGTAAGGCGCATTATATGTTTTTACGTTGTAATTTTATAAAATATATTAATTACAAAACATTTGCTTTATTTTTCATTTGGCTAACTTGTTATATTTTTGGAAATTTGTTTCATAATTGTTGTAAAGTTTTGGTTTTGCTTAAAAGCATGCGGTCACATTTTTGTCTTGTTATAGGTGATAATAAGAAATTCACTTTAAAAAAACATCCTGAAATATTGAAATAGAGTGTCAAGGTATAGTAAAATAACTTATATAAAAAATATAAAATACAAAATAGTGTGTCAAGTTGATAATCATTAAATCATTAGTTTATTTTTATTTTTTATTTTATTTTTGCTTTGAATTTTAAAAAATGATTAGGAACTCGTTTTGGCCTAATCTTTTTTAAAGATGTTTTGAATTTACTGTGGCGTTTAGGGCGGAATACCGGTTTGAACCAATCATTAACCGCTACACAAGCGCGTGTGTATCCCACCCTCTCTCTTTCGCTCTCGCTCTCTGTGCTGAGAGGATACTCATCATCTTTGCTGAAGCGTCTCACACAAGGAAGAAAAGCCATGGCAGCTGCGAACCGTGTCCTTGTTTACGGAGGAAAAGGAGCTCTCGGCTCGGCATGTGTGCATTATTTTAAGTCGAAAGGCTGGGTGAGTAGAAATTATTCTTTCTTTTGATTCTATAGGAGCCGAGTCACTGTGAATGTGAGTTGGTCTGTGTGCTCAAACTGACACCTGTTGATGTTGATGCGATAGGGATTTCCATTTTGCATTATTATACTTGCATAGGCTTTAATACTTTAATAATTTACATACTTTAATAGCATGCATTGTTAACTTGTTTCATAGAAATAACGTGTTTTTTTATGTTAAAGTGGGTTGCCAGCATTGACATTGTAGCGAATGAAGAAGCGAACGCAAACGTTCTGGTGAAGCTCTGCGAGTCATTCACTGATCAAGCCGCGCAGGTGGGTGGAGCCAATGTTCTGACGTCACATCGGCTTGTGTCTGTCAGCACACAGGGCTTATTAAAGTGCCTGTCATGCTGCCATTTATTTTCCATTTACACTGCCAAAGTAATTTCCTGCCTTGCCATGACATCCCCAGTGTTCTGGACAAGCAATCTTTTCTCATTATTGGCCTTATTGTGTCTGCCATTGACTTCAGATGCTGTTATTAATAGTCTGAGTTAAATAGCACACCATTGGTACTGTCCTCCTTATGGCACAGCATTGTGTTTCTCGTTTTGTGGTCTTGTAACACTATTTCACTTTCATTCTTGAAATTGTTGTTAACCCTGTGCCATTATAAACCTTCCTCACCACTCCAGATAACAGGTTCACTGCTGATGTTATACACGGACATAACATGCACGTTTCTGGGACAGTGCAAAGCACATGAATATTTAATGAAGTATTTACAGATTATAAGAGATTGTCTGTTTTAAAACCACTTGCTGTAACATTCTATCAGCTCATAATACTAATACATAAAACTATTGCAGTATTTATTAGGATTTTCTCATTATATTTTTAATTAAAGCTACACTGTGTAACTTTTTTAGTTTATTCTTAGCTAAAAACACTTAGTTCTTTCAAAAATATATGTGCTCATTAATGTATATTAACTTCTTTCAAGTAGTAAAGTATTTTCGTAAGTTTATAAAATGCCATTGAAAATACATACGGGTGAGGGGTTCGAATGCCGGTCGCCATGTTGCCCCTCCATCTTGAAAGTACATTAGCCAAAAGAGGGACATACCCGTAAAATCAAGCTCCGCTTTTCGCGTTTTAACACTCGATGGCAGTCATGAAGGAGGTCGAACTGGAAGCCATGTTAATCTTGGACTAAATAGGCCACCATAGGAGTTAAAACGAAATCTGGAATTGAGAGGAACAGAAACTAATATTCACTGGATTGTCATATACCTTTACACCGCTAGATGGGGGAAAATATCAGTGTAGCTTTAATGTGTCCTCGTAATCTGTAGTCAAAATAACTTCCCCTCCCTCATCTGACATATCTTCTCTGACATCACAGCAGTAACAAACCACATGATCCAATCAATTCTCGATGGACAAAATTAACTTCCACCTTACATTTTTTTCTTGTTTGAGAAGCCGCTTTACTCATATATGCATCACATTCCATATCATGCTGACTTTAAAAGTGATGCTCATCCTCCTCTTTAAAAATTACAAGAGTGTAACTCCACAGCTGTGTAGTGTAAAGTTACATGCCTTATATGTCAAAAGTCTTCATTAAAGGGTTAGTTCACCCAAAAATGAAATTGATGTCATTAATGACTCACCCTAATGTCGTTCCACACCCGTAAGACCTCTGTTCATCATCGGAACACAGTTTAGGATATTTTATATTTTAGTCCCAGAGAATATGCAGTCAATGTCAAATTTACTGTCCATGTCCAGAAAGGAAATAAAAAACATCATCAAAGTAGTCCGTATGTGACATCAGTTGGCTGATTAGAATCTCTTGAAGCATCCAACTCGATCTGAACTGCTGAAATCACGTGACATTGGCGACCCGAATCATTGATCGATTCACACCGTTTGAATCTTTTTGGAGGAACGCAGAAGAGAAGACAATGCTGAATAAAACATAGTTTTTGGTATTTTTGGACCACAATGTATTTTGGATGCTTCAAGAGATTCTAATCAACCAACTGATGTCCCATATGGACTACTTTGATGATGTTTTTATTCCCTTTCTGGACATGGACAGTAAAGTGGGCATTGACTGCATATGCTCTGGGACTAAAATATAAAATCTCTTAAACTATGTTCCGATGATGAACAGAGGTCTTACGGGTGTGGAACGACATTAAAGTGAGTCATTAGTGACATAAATTTCATTTTTGGCTGAACTAACCCTTTAAGTTTGAACTGTTGTTTCCACTGAATTGTAAAAGTATGGTTTTAATGCAGGTAACATCTGATGTAGCCATATTACTGGGGGAACACAAGGTTGATGCCATTGTTTGTGTGGCTGGAGGATGGGCTGGAGGAAATTGTAGCTCAAAAGGTGAGCATATTTATAGTTTTTGTTTTTATTTTATTCCATTTTTTTTCTGAAGTTCTACATATTTTGAGGGATTCTGAAGTTTTTTTTATATTAAATTTCTATCAGTCCATAATTTAATTGATTTTTCTCGAGTAGTATCAACTCTTTCTCTCTTACTCGTTTTAGACTTGTATAAGAACACTGATATGATGTGGAAACAGAGTGTCTGGACCTCAACCATTTCCAGTCATCTTGCATCGCTCCATCTGAAGCCAGGAGGCCTGCTAACTCTCTCTGGAGCAAAGGCCTCACTGGATGGCACTCCAGGTACAGTAGGATCATCTATACTATTCTTGAGATTTGTTGCCTACTGGAAAACTCATCTTGTAAATGTATGTTTTAGCACAGGTTTAACTGAAGACATTTCAAAATGTGATGTTTATTGTGTACATTTATACACAAAAGTGGCTAAATTATATTGTTTATGAAAGAAAACACATTCATGAGGTTTTCCCTTAGGTGGGTAAAATCAGTAATATAATTAATTTATAAGAGCAAAGTTTTTTCACTGCCACTGTAAGCGTATATAGTTTTGAACTGGCTGTCACATCCATTGTACTTAATTAGTTTTATATATTCCCTCATATTCCAAGTCTTTTCATAGCCCTAGATGTGAAATGTCCATTCCATTGCTTTAGTGACACATTTCAATAAAGCACACAACAGAGGTTGTCTCTAGCCTATTCAAAATCTCCAGCATCAGCATACTGCTCTGTTTGGCTGGGAGGCCTGGGAGGGGAAATGAGTCAGCAGGTTTTTTGGAGATGGGAACACATGTGGACTGTGTTTGGAAGTTTGAATTCCTTACCAACACAGAACAGATTTAGACAGGAAATGCCCTGCAGCGATGAACACTACTTTGATATGATATGAAGGAACCTCTAGTTGGAGCGTTTGATGTATCTTGTTCAAAGAGACAGGAGCAAGCTCTAGTGAACATTTCTGATCAGGCTGTCCGCTCTTACAACCATACGAGATCAGTATCATATGCTAGTCACACCAAAATCTGAAACACTGAGACTTTGAGTTCTTATTACGAGAGTGACATGCATTTTTTTTTAAATATTTTATTGGCAATTTTGCAAGATAAAAGTATTTGTAATTACACATTATAAATGGTTTATGCAAAAACAAAACTTACAATTACTACCACATACCTAACGGTATATTCAACTTAAATTAAAATGTAAAATTAAATATAAGATACCAACAACACATCCCCCAACCCCAAAACCTCAGACCATTCAATGTTGCACTTTAAATGACTTTTAGCTGATCTTTTAATTTATTTTTGTTATAATATATAAAAGATGTTTTAAATCATCGACCTTAAATGTTGTATAATACATTAAAACTGTCCCTAAGCTGCGATATCTTCAAAGTTCTGGTGGAGTTTGACTGACCTCAAATCTAAAGTTCAGTCTGGATATCAGACATAACAAAGAGAATTAGCCAAAGCCGAAGGACAGGACATGTGATTTAACTGTGACCCGCAATGTTCATTGAGTCATGAAGGGTCATGCAGCATGGCTGAAACTCAGCATGCAGAATGGCTGAAACACTTCTCCACCCCTCTTTCTTATTGGCTCTGTGGGTTTAAAGGATTTTCTTTTTCTTTTTGGAACAGCTATAATGCATTCAGGGTTTGAGGGCAAAAAAAAAAATACATTCTTGGTTGGGGTGGAAAGTAGTATTTAACCCCCTTATTACATCAATGCTGGTTATTGATTCCAGATGTCAAGCCAACAAACATCCAAAGAGAAAGTTGGAAAGACAAGCTCACTACTTTGAAAATAACTAATAAGTATTCCCAGTACTAACTAACTAACTAACTAACTAACTAACTAACTAACTAACTAACTAACTATCTACCTATCTGCGTTTTGGATGTAATAATTTTTTTTTTTAATGTGTTGTTCTTATACTGAAAAATGTATATTATACAAAATGTGTTGGTAAGCAATATTCTTTTGGTTTTACTACTTTCCCCTCCACCCACCCTCCGAAAGATAATAAAATCTTCTTTTTTTTAAACAATCAGTAAATAATTAATAATTTCTGTTAATAACTAAATGTTCACCCTCTCATTGACACCTTACAATTAAACTTAACTTTTTTATCTGTGCCTTTAAGACAGGACATTAAAGTCATATTGTAACATTTTGTGTTTTTGATATTTTCAAATGAGCTCTTTTTGCAGCTTTGTTCCAATAGATAGAACTGAAGTTTTCAGTTATAGTGTTAAAGTATATTGAAAAATCTAATGTTATTCCTCATGATGTGACCCCTTAAAATGGTCTGTGCCCTTACTGTGTAAGAGGAATCATATTCAATTTGCTTGTTTTGTATTGCAAAATCCATTTTATTCTCTGCTTGAGGCATCCAACCAAACTATTATTGACCAAACCTCAAAGCCACAGCTGTTGCCTATGAGACATTGTTAAGCAAATTGTGTAGTTGGCATGCTCTCAAGTGCTGTGTGTGTGCATTGTGTCCCATAGTCTGCTGTATGGAGCGAAAGCTGAAGCACAAAGCATGTGAAGAGGGCTCTTTTCTCCATTCACTTCTTTACGTTTTTCTCTGAATGTAGGAATGGTTGGGTACGGCATGGCCAAGGCTGCAGTCCATCAGTTGTGCAAAAGTCTGGCTGGCGAGAACAGCGGTCTTCCATCTGGAGCTGGAGCTGTGGCCATTCTTCCGTAAGAGCGTTTGTCAAATCATCATATCTCTCTACATACACTGATCTGTCTGTTTTAGTTATGCTTCCTCGTTCCTCCCAAGATCCAAACTGAAAATATTGAGTACTGCTTAAAGTACTGTTTTGGGCTACTTTTAAAGGTGTCATGAACTGGCTTTTTAATTTTTTTTATGCTGTTGTCTGAAGTCAACTTGTGACATTTGCGTGGTTTATACATTCAAAAACATCATTATGAATAAGTAATAGGCTATTTTCTAGCCTGGTTTTAGCCTCTGTCCTGGAACGCTTGGTTTTTATGTGTTTTAAGACTTGGAAGTAAATTCCCACTGCTTCGATTGGATAAGCTTTGCATATTTAATGAGCTTCGGCCCCCTCGTGAGTACCCGATCTGTGGATATAACCGCAAACCGTGCATCAACTAGTGCACTGTGTGTGCACTAGTTGATGCACGGTTTGCGGTTATATCCACAGATCGGGTACTCACGAGGGGGCCGAAGCTCATTGCAGAGTCACTGCAGAGTCAGAGAAATCAGCATGATCAGAACTTCCACGATTGTTAAATTCAAGAGAGAATGAATAACTTGATAGCCCCGGGACATTGGGCTTTGCGAGGAATAAACGTGCAATGTCTTCCCCACGTTAGCTGGATCTTCATTAAAGATAAAGTTCATCCATACATTCATAATATTGGAATCTGAATAAAACTTATGCGGTATGTTTATTGCTTGGACAATCGATCCAGTTTAGCTCCAGGTAGCCCTATGTTATTTATCATGTCAGTGCCACGAGTCAGTGGGCGGGGCTAGAGAATCAGGCGTTCTTCTTCTGTTGAGGTGGAGTTTCACCACACGTTGACATCACCCTTGGCACATTCTGAAATAAAAGCATTTCTGCCACTACTTAATATTTTTGTGTAAACCATGATACATTTTTCAGGATTCTTTGATGAATGTTAAATAACACCATTTATCTGACATATAAATCTTAATAAATATATATTTTATTAATACTAATGAATAAAAGTATAAATTTCTTATTTATTTTTTAAATAATAATAATGATGATCTCAATACAGCCAATGTGAAAAGGCATTCTAAACTCATTTCACGTTCATAAAGTGACACATTTCACAGTGCACAATATTACATTTTGAATGATTACAAAATCATTTTTTCTTTGAAATGTTGTGTACCAACAAATCATACACAATGACACAAGGGACGTGCATTAGGAAAGTAAATGTGATGCTTTTACTAGCCTTTTGTTTTTAAGTATTCTATAATTCATGTTCATATGTTATATAAATGAATGCATGTTTCTGTTCTCTGTGTGTAAGCTTCTGCTGTCATTTGTGCTCTAGTGACCTGCATGCGTGGTACATTTTGGACAGCTGTCTGTTTGCATTAAATGAACGTATGAGGTGTGAGTGCTTTCCAAGGCCAGGCTAGTCTAAGCTAGTGCCGCAGGCTCTGTTCTACTGTCTCATCTTCCACCAAGATAACAACATTATGTCATCGTCCTCCAGGGTTACCTTGGATACACCAATGAACAGAAAATTCATGCCTGACGCAGATTTTGGGAGTTGGACACCGCTGGAATACATCGCAGAGTGAGTGCACTTTCCCCATGTCCACTGAGCACCAGATTTCATTATGTTTGCTGATAGTGTGACGAATCGCAGATTAGACCTGTTTGGAAATTAGAAAAAAGCCTCAACAATACAAGATGTCCTCGCTGCAGCCAGTAGTGCAATGACGTACTGCATTAAATCCAATATGTACTGGGCATGTATTTTTCCCTCAAAGCAGTTAGGGCGTAGGATAGTTTTAGGGGTTAGTATCTGTTGTAGGCAATCAGCATTGTGATTGACAGGAGTAATTTTTAGAATCAACTGCGTGGCAGATTTTGCAACAAACAAGTTTGGACAAATAAAACGCATGCATCTACTATGTTTTGGATATAATGCAGTATGTCATCGCATTATAGGCTGCAGTGAGGACAGTCTCCAACAATGGGATAATCTAGGAAGCTGCTATTTCTCACCAGAAGAGGGCAGTAATGTTCTTCCAAAAGAGACCCTATGTCGGCTTCATGTAAACAGGAATCTGAATATTGTTAAATACACTTTATTAATCCTAAATCCATTGTTATGAATTATTTTATGATGGTCTAATGTCATCCACCTAGAATTATTGTTATCCCAGATTTGACTTCAACAGAATCTTGCTCCCATATATTAGAAATGTTTAAAATCAGGTCTTAGAAACCTTCCTTAAATGTTGCATTTGATTTGCTACTGTAATATTAACCAAAAAAGAAACAGGCAATTGTAAAAGCCTCTAAGAAGCAAACATACCCTGTCTGAATAATTTAATTACAACAGAAATTAAGTGAATAATGTCGAGCATCAACACTGAGCATTTATATTCAGTGGAATTGATATTAACACAAATTCCTCTCGAAAGATTTCAATAAAACTAATAAGAAATTATTTAGGGGCTTTCACACAGAACACATTTTTGTGGTCAATAAATGTGAGATGCAGGGCAGTGGAACTGGAAAAAAAAAACTTTTTAAAAGTTGAAATTTAAACTTTTAACATTTTTGTGTCATGTGCTGCAAAAGATGTGAACAGTCTACAGTATTTAGTCATTAGAAAACCAGTTAATGAGTACACACTTACAAATAATCAGATACATTAAGTTGTAATGAGATAATTACTTAAAATGTAATTTCATAACAATTTTGGACCACAAGTGGGCGCTGCCCTGATGTTTTTAGTACCTTCAGAGCATGGTGCCAAAGACATAATGAGTTTTGTAACAATATGCCAATACATTTGTAAAATATTGTAGTTTACAAAACCATTGCAGGCCAAAATGACCATGTTTTTCAAGGTACACCAATGTCATAATGGACTATGATAGCAACTGAAACCAAGACACTGCGTGTCAATTTTGAAGTCAATCAGACCAAAAGTACTGTAGTTAGAGCCAATTTCATGTTTTGTTCAATTATTATTTGACATGCTTGCGTATGAGGACACTCCGAGGACACACAAAAAAGCACTGCTGTTTGTCAAATTTGGGGAAACTCTCTCATTTTTTTAGGAGTTATAGACATTTATATTTATGAGCACATTAACAATGAACCACACCCAATTTTGATTGAATTTTTTGCCACTTACTATTAAAGGACAACTGATCGTTCACAACCTTAATTCCTATCGACCAGCTCACTTAGCACAGCGTTCGTCGCTCGACTAGTCGAGACTGTTTTCCAAGATGGCGCCTGACCGTAAACGCGTAATGCACTGTCTTTATAAAGTATCTTCTTATTAAACTGTTTGTACACTTACAAAGTTCTCAGTGCTTCGGTTTGCATGTAGGTACCCTCATTATGCTACCGTGTTAGTGTTAGGCTATTTTGAGCCTTGTTAGTGGTATTAACTAGCGATTTAATTTCACTTACCCTTTGCCCCATAGACAAGCGTTAAAAGCTAATCTGTTTTTAGAGATAAAACTCTTTATATTCGATTTTCATGAAAACGCATCCCAGAGAATGATCTACTCTGTAACCATCTGTTAATTACCCCTAGGGTCATTTCTCGCCCAGGCACGTTAGATCCCCAAAGTCTGGATCGGTTGACTAGTGTGAGTACTCCGTACCGTGCCCGGGTGCGGTTTGTTTAGCCTGGCCCGCTTGGAAGAGGTGGACCAGAGCACTGCACAAACTTGTTTGATTTTACCCCTAGGTGGCGCTGGCTCAGAACTTCTCTGGATCCTTAAAGGGTTACTTCAGTGATTTAGCATTATGCTTTGTATTTAAACTGGGTCATTAATGAAGTAGAAATGTGAACTTGTTTTTGAATTTGGTGCCTTCTAAATTGAGAAAAGACAGAAAATGTATTTTTGTCTCATGGTGATGAAACACAACAATTCCCAGAATGCACTTGTTTCGCTGCTCTATGAGGCCACTCCCAAAGCCACTGCTACTGGATCACTGGATCATTTGTCCACCGCATTCATTTTCATAAAATCAGTTCAGTTAGGGAACAGACACTACAATTATCAATCATTCGAATATACTCCCGGGTTTCTCCTTATACAAAGCCACATGCTAATTTCTTAAGTAACCCTTTAATCAGGGCATTGTGCTGGTTACCCATACCAAGTTCCATACAATATGGAAAATCTTTCATAAAATACAGTATTTAATACAAAATTCTGAATGGTTGACCCCCAAAATTGCTGATATGGAGAAAAACGGCAGTGGTTCATGTAGATTGTCTACAAACCGGAAGGTTGGTGATAGGATCTGTTAAAAGCGCTATATAAATGCAGTCCATTTACCATAATGAGACCACTTTTATGATTTTTGGGTAAACAAGCAATAATAGCCCTTTATTTGTATCTCCGGACCAGTAGGTGGCATTGCACCAAAAAGCAGCATGTAACCTCAGGTTATGTTTGTGATGACACGTACCAAAGTTGGTCTGAATATGATAAAGCGTTGCTGAGATACATTACGACTATTTGCACAAACTATAACATTTGTTTGATGATTCTTGATGATTGATGAACTTAAATTACATAACTTCTTGTCGGCATGGTCTGAAGATGATATGGTTTAAAAAATCAGGGAAATCCGAGCAACAGCCAATGAGGAGTTGGAAAAAGTAGGTTTCTTTATGCTACATTTTATACGTTTCCCGCAAGCAGAACAATGCTTGGCCCCTAGACATGCAGTGGAATACAAAAACATGTTCATTGCAAATTTAGCACTACTGCCAGTCAGCACAGATTAGGATGAGGATTTGATGCAACTCCATAATCCCAGAGGAGCCACAGCAAACCCGGCTGGATTAGAGAAGCACATGAGAGATGGAGGAGTATAAATAGCCTTTGTGTTAGAGGTAATTAATATGTCTTACTTCAGCTGCTACAATGGGTTAAAATGTCTACAGTTTCTCCCAAATTTTCCAGAGTAAACAAGGCTTGCTGTTCGGTTCTTTTTTTTCCTCTCTCCGTCTCCCTCCTCCCATCTCTGTTCTCATTATCTCACACTCTCTCTCTACCCATCCTTCACCACCATCATTTTACACCTGTCTCTCTTTCTTTCTCTGTTCCAGAACCTTCTACGGCTGGGCCACTGGGTCAGATCGGCCAGCCTCAGGCAGCCTTATACAGTTGGTGACGACTGGGGGGAAAACCGAGGCCTCGGCGGCCCAGTAAAGGGGGAACAGAGAAAAAGTGAAATACAAAGATATAAAGAGTGGAGAAGAGAAATGTTTACCAAAATACTGTGCAGCAGAGGTGAGAGGTCAAACAAAACAGATGGCATTTCCATGTATCCAGTCTTATTGGAAATACACAGTATAGTATCTCAAATTGACCAAAGTAATAACATTTATTTGTGACATCTATCTTGTAAACGATATGTGTGCCGCTGTCGTATGTGAAACGTACAGTCTTCTGTTCAGAGAAGTGGCCTTAGTTTGTGTATGTTTGTGAGTGTATGTGATTACCGGTTGAAATGAAATCATGTGTGGATGCTGTATCTTCCCTCGAAGTATTTCCAAACGTTGTATTGGTGCTTAATATGTATAGACCATACTTGCATAATAAAGACAGATAAAAACAATGTTTTGTCAACATGGATGTCATTATTTGAATTAATACAATAATTTGCATTATGTACATCAAGTATTATTTTCTGGAATAGATGATGTAAAATATATATTTTATATATATATATATATATATATATATATATATATATATATATATATATATATATATATATATATATATATATATATATATCAGTTCAGATCTACTCTACTGCTCTAATTTTTTGCAGCTCTCAATTTTTTTCGCCCCTCAAATTTGAAACTGGCACATAATTTATATTGTAACAGATAACCATTGGTGTTTTTGATTATGTCAAACCTGGCACACAAGGTGCCCTTTAAAAAAAGAATCTAAACACAACCACGATTGAAATTTATGAGCTGCAGTAGAGGGACACATTTTCAGTGCATAAATTAAATGTGACAATGTGAGTTAGTTTTGTTCACCCAAAAACCTTTTGGTCGCCACACAAATTGAAAACTATTTTTTCAATTGTAATAGGAATAAGATGTTATAACAGAAGTTATAAATGGATAAACTAAACGAAATGTGTCGTTTGTCTTTTTCCTATCTTAAAAACCATTAGCCTGCTATCTTAGCTACCACTGCTGCAAAAAATATATATAACCATGAAAGTCTGTATGAAGATAAAAGATATGTGCTCCATCAAAAAAATTAACAGCATATGGGTTTACAAAAACGGTAAGAGAATAAAATAATTATATTTGAGGTTAGCTTTTCCTTTAAGAGATATTAGTTCTACCAGATATGTGTAAGTGCATAGTAATAATAAGCCTATACAAAAAAGATGTATAATATTCTCTCATTCATTCATTTATTGTCTGTTTATTTGAACAGACAGTTGCTGATGGTTTGTATTCAGTCAGGATGTGCTGAAGACAAGGTTTGTCTTGACTCTTGTATCTTGTCTTGTTTTGTTTTGTCTGGCTGATGGTTTCTCTCTGCAGTGTTGGATATTGTTGGCTAAATCTCCCTCTCTCCCTGCAGTTGTTGTTGTTCCGTCTGATTGCCATGTGGAAGCCATTTTGTCTGGCAAGCGTGGTGACGGTATAAATGAAGAGCGTACAGATGGAAGTGGTTAGTTCAGCCATGGTAACTTGAGTGTGAGGACAGTAGAACGTGAGTGTGTGTGTGTGAGTTTGAGAGAGTGTGAGAGAGAGAGAGAGAGAGAGAGAGAGAGAGAGAGAGAGAGAGAGAGAGAGAGAGAGAGAGAGAGAGAGAGAGAGAGAGAGAGAGAGAGAACAGAGTAAATAATAGTGGACAAACATTGTCTCCAAATGTTTAGCATGCACATTTTGGCATTTGTATCCGACTCACAAATGTTAGCCGAGTTGTTTGATGTTAATTAAATGCACAATTAACAACAATTCACACCCCTGTGCAGCTCTTGCCATGATCTGCCATCAGATGGCACTAGTAAGCAACTTCGCTAACCTGGGCAACAATCAACACGTGGACTCTCTTTGTATCCCTCTCTGCTTATCTCCTAGTCAGTTATCAATACACTACAATTAAGTTTTCTTCATAATAGAAATATATTACACAAAATGTACTACAATATCCATAATTTACCTTAGAAATTATATGCAGAAAATTAGGCAATGCTTAAAGTAAAATGTGTAATGTTTATATGCAGAAAAGATTGTAATGCAGTGTAAATCAACACTTTTATTGAATACACACACACACACACAGAGAGAGAGAGAGAGAGAGAGAGAGAGAGAGAGAGAGAGAGAGAGAGAGAGAGAGAGAGAGAGAGAGAGAGAGAGAATTGTACATTCATTAATTTTCTTTTGAAAAACAAGGACTCTTAATTTATCAGTAAGGTTCTGATGTAATTGCAATTAATACTTTACAGACTATAACAATTATTTATTTAAAAATTTTAAGTCTACTAAAAAAAATGTTTTTAGTGTAACCTTCTACCTTTAAAGCTACACTGTGTGATATTTTCCCCCATCTAGCGGTGTAAAGGTATGACCATCCAGTCAATATTAGTTTCTGTTCCTCTCAATTCCGGATTCGTTTTAACTCCTACGGTGGCTGATTTAGTCCAAGATTAACACGCCAATCCCCCTCTTCACATTCGACATGGTGCCATCGAGTCTTTAAGCTACACTGTGTGATATTTTCTCCTATCTAGTGGTGAAAATGTATATGATAATCCAGGGAATAATAGTTTCTGTTCCTCTCAATTCTGATTTCGTTTTAACTCCTACGGTGGGCGATTTAGCCCAAGATTAACACGGCAATCCCCCTCTTCACATTCGACACGGTGCCATCGAGTGTTAAAACGCGAAAGGTGAAGCTTAAATTTACGGGTATGTCCCTCTTTGGCTAATGTAATTTCAAGATGGAGGGGCAACATGGTGACCGGCATTCGAACCCCTCACCCGTATGTATTTTCAATGGCATATTATAAACTTAGGAGAATACTTTATTACTTGAAAGAAGTAAATATACATTAATGAGCACATATATTTTTGAAATAACTAAGTGTTTTTAGCTAAGAATAAACTAAAAAAGTTACACAGTGTAGCTTTAAATACTTCGGTCAGTTCAAGAATAATTTATGCAATTTTATATTATTTTTCTGAAAGAAATAAAAGAGTAGTTTTGTGTTTTCTGTGTATTGTTCAACTGGTCAAGATTGATATGGGATTTACAAAGTAATTAGTAATAAGTAATGCAATACTTTTATAGAGAGATAGTACTTAGTACACTCTAAATACTGTTGAATATGTAATTAATAGCTAGTCAATTTTGTTTATTTTATTTTTTGGGAATAACTAGTTAACTTACCCAACACTATATATAAAACAATCCTGTTGTTTTTACCAATAATCCTGACAACTCTGGTTGCCAGAATAATTCTGTAAAAAGTAAAACAGTAAAATGCAAACATTTTTAACAACCTGTAAATTTTTACAATTTACAAACAAGAACACTGCAGTTTAACCTGGTATGGCCAGCAATGCACACTGCTACTTAAATATATTTTGTACCTATATTGACAATAATACAGGTGATAAAAGAGGAAGCCACATGAAACATCATGAAAAAAATCTTCATAAGTAGCCTTTCCACAAGCTGAATTAGTTTATAAATGGTGGTTTACAGAAGTCATTCACTCCAACACAACACCATGACGCGAAAATAATGCAATAAACATTCATTCAACAACAGACGATTTTAGGGGTAGTGGTAGAATGTTCACAGGTCTTTCCTTTTCTCTTTGCCTCTCTTTCTTTCTTTCTCATCTTTGTTTTTTCTTGTTCTGTTTTGCTCACACATTTTAAATGTCTCTGCTAAATTCTGCATTAGTTTCAACTGTACCAGGCTGTCTATACAGTGTATTTGGACCAAAGAGAGTTGAGTACATGAGGTCAGAAACCACCACAGGCAAAAACTATATTGGATTTTTTTTTTTAAGAAGAAGAAGAAGTAAAGCATTTTCAAATAATGTTTTGAATCGGGCTGGTAAAAAGACATTACATTGTTAAAGTTGCCATGACCTGCTTCAAACAGAGTCAATATCCACATGATTGTAAACGTGCTGAACAGTTTTAGACAAATCAATAATTTCTCAAGCAACTTTCAGTTGTGTGTTATGTGCCTCATGGTTGGGAAATGATTGTCTGTAATGTAACTGGTTATGCATAAAAGGTTTTTCATAGCTTTGTTACATCCTTTTATGTGCAAGCATCAATCAAAATAAATGACAGATTCTCTATAAGTGTGACGAGCTATAAATGGACTGAAGTCCTCAGATAATTTTGTAGAGACAGTGCCTGAGACTTGCAGAATGGTTATCAATTATTCAGAAAAGCAAAAACTTAATTTTTGGGAGTTAACTTTAATCTGTTCTGCTTTCTCAGCACTGTCAAACCCAGAAGTGTTCAAAGATTTTGCTCTGTATATTGGTGTTTTTATACACATTAGGCCTTTATGAGAGCATTTTCTGTTTGTTTTGAGATAAAAGTTGAAATAATATGAAAAAATATACTTTTTTGTGCACCATCTTACATTAAGAAATGTTGCCCCAACTTTGTTTTTTTAAATGTTAACATTAACCTTAATGTATGTGATATCAATGCTTTCAATAATGTGAAAAGCATTCACATATGTTTACATCTCCAAAAAGTCATGACCCTTTAAATAGACATGCACCAGCACATACACACAGTATTTTACAGCATGAAAGTTATTTTAACATGAACAGGTCGACACTACTGTGAAACGTATGACCAGGGGACACATTTACTTTTTTATTAAATTGTATGCTATACATTTACAAAATGATCTGAAAAGAAACAAAATCATCAGCACAATTTTATCAAGCAGTTTAAAGAGTTCAGCCCTACATTATTCATGCTAATTTATGCGATAGAATATAAGCCTAATGATATTTTTGAATATGTAAGTGTCTCTGTCAGAGGTAATGAGATATGCAGATAATGATATGCAAATTTGGTGAATTATTAAAGAGGCATAGATGAAGATTCATATTAGTTCCCATGTTTATTTCAAATAAATATTTTTAATCACTCGATGTGCTCTTTAAGATGGTAGTTTACGTTTCAATCAATTATTAAGCCATTTATTTGAATTTAAAATGTGAGTATATTATATCAGGAAAAAGTGTTTAAGGGCTACCTGACAGCGCTGAATAACGGTCCATCAGTTTAACCCTTTGCTTTAAATAATAGAGTCTGAGAAAAACTGCCTTAGGTTTTATTTCCTATTCAACTTCATTGCAATGTCTGGTTATGCTAAATGCATGTCAGATATGTAAATTGTTAATTTGCAGCCTTGTTAGTTCCTCATTTTAAAGAGTGTATTGTCAGATTACAGTTTAAGTGCAGTTATGGTATCTTTTTTGCAAGCTGGCAAAATGATCTTGTTTGAAACAAGATAATGACTGTTCTCCAAGCTATTTCAGGAGTTGTTCTATTCAAAAACTACAGTAGTTATATGTTATGGTTTGATTCACTGTTGATTTATTCATCAGTCACACCAACACTCCTTAACTCGTGCAGTCATTCTCTGCATGTTAGTGCTCTGGTTCCCTCTCTTTTTCTCACTCTCTCGTTCTCTTCTCATCTTTGGATCTCAGTCTAACTCTGTCACTCTCATTCTCTCCCTCTCCCTCTATCTCGCTCTTCTTCCTGTGCCTCATTTGCAATGATTATGTTATCAGGGCAGCCAGGCAAAAGGGTGGAGCAACCATAATTTCAGTGCTGGATTAGGCTGAAATAACGAGGTCACCAAGTTACTGTTGCCTTGGCAACGGCACATCCAAGAACACAGGATGCCATTGCAAATCCAGGACCCGGGAAAATCTTTTTTTTTCTGTCTTTGTCTTTTTTCTGTCTCTTTTTATATTTTACAAATGGCATTGTTTTCTACTATGAACCTTTTTGTTTTGCCACAGAAAAATGCATTTAGAAATATTCAGATTTACAGTCTAAATTAATGATGAGTTTATCAATTGAGTCCTGGTTGTGTACTGTAAATTGCACCTGTGCTGAGCATTCAGAAGCAGCGAGACTGCAATGAAAAAAAAATATATATTTTTATCCATACCAAGTATAAAAATGAACACACTTCGTTCAGGTGAACAAAGTAATAATAATAAATAATAATGAGGAGTCAAGACCTCACCAACAATTTACTTGGACAAATAATTAAATAAGAAAATAAATCGCAATTTTAATGTATAAAAATATAAGTCATAGTGCTCTCCTAAATACTGTTCGTTTTTGTTTAAGAAAGTCATCACTTCTGAAAGTTGAATCTTAATTAAAATTTAATGTTAAATAGACAATGATTTTGAAACATTTTGATATCTACTTAAAGCTGCAGTCCGTAACTTTTTGCACTCTAGTGGTTTATAAACAGAACTGTATGCGTCTTGCGGAAGAACATTGTAGCCGGAGCTACTTCTCTCTGTTTATGTCTATGGCGAGTCACACAGGGACTTTGCTCCTCCGCAGCGGTACCAGTCTGGCCTCAAATAGTCCCAATATAAACACTTATTATAAGTGTACCATAATGATTCAGGGTAAGACAAAAACACGGTTTGGAAAATGGATTCATGTTGTACATTCTCATTATATAATTTTTGTAAATCTTGAACACAAAAAAAGTTACGGACAACAGCTTTAAAGGGTTAGTTCACCCAAAAATGAAAAATCTGTCATTAATTGGATACCCTCATGTCGTTCGACAACCGTAAGACCTCAGTTCATCTTCAGAACACAAATAAAGATATTTTTGTTGAAATCCGATGGCTCAGAAAAGCCTCCATTGACACCAATGTCATTTCCTCTCTTAGGACCCATAAAGCGACGAGAATAGTTTTTGTGCGCAAAAATAAAATGTAAAAAAATAATGACTTACAAAGAAATAGCCGATTTTAAAACTCAGCTTTCTGAAGCCTCAGAGCTTAAAGGAGTACTTCAGCGCTGGGAAGATGAATCTCTATTTAAACTGGGTCATTAATGTAGTAGGAATGTGTAATTATTTTTTTATTTGGTGCTTTCTAGACTAAGAAAATACAGAAAATGTATTTTTGCCTCATGGGGATGAAAGACAACAATTTCCAGAATGCTTCGCTGCCCTACGAGGCCATTCCCTAAAACCCCCGCTACTAGATTTTTTTTTTTTTTTAGACTAGATTACTGAATCACTGATAACTTTCCCACCACAGCCGCGAGCCGCGATCATCTTCATAAAATCATTTCAGTTAGAGAACAGACAATACAATTAAAAACTGAACGTGCCTGTTCAATATGTGATTTAGCCGCTGAGGGAGTCTCACAGCCCAAAACGCTGCAGGAGTCACATTGACAGTCATGGATGAGCTCGTGATGAAAGCTGAGGTAAACACGACGGCACTCGCGGCATAGATTCACAGCGCGTGTTCAGTCTGCTGCATTTTCAGTTCATGCCTTTGAAAGCTTAACTTTCATAAGAATTAGTTTGAGAAGTTGAAAGACTTACTTTGCTCTGCTGGCCGCACCTTTAAACATGAATGACTGAGGCTGCAGCTGCGAGCTGAGTCTAGTGCTGTGTGATCTCCCATCCCCCACGCGTGAGTTGAAAACATGCGGAAATGGCTCCCTCTGCTGGCTGTATTCTTTAGCCTCTGGCCAACAATTCCTCCGATGGCGCAAATTGAGGATATTTGCATCATGGGAGGAATTTTTCCAAAAATAAAATGCATAAATCTCTCCTCTCAGGGGGATATGAGGGGGGGAAGCACAATCATTTGAATATACTCCAGGGTTTCTACTGATACAAATGCTAATAATATGCTAATCACTGAAGTAACCCTTTAATGAATCAGTGTATCGATTCAGGATTTGGATTGCATGTCAAACCACCAAACTTGAAATCATGAATCGATACACTGATTCATAAAGCTCAGAGGCTTCAGAAAGCTGTGTTTTGAAATCGGCCCATCACTGTTTTGTTATTTGGGGGTTTTTTGGGCACAAAAACTATTCTCGTTGCTTCATAAAAAGATTGTAGAGCCACTGTAGTGAGATGGGCTTTGTAACAACGTCTTTAGTGCCTTTATGGGTCTTGATAGAGGAAATGACATTGGTGTCAATGAAGGCCTTTCTGAGCCATCGGATATCAATAAAAATATCTTCATTTGTGTTCTGAAGATGAACAGAGGTCTTACGGGTATCAAACGACATGAGTGTAAGTAATTAATGACAGAATTTTTTTTTGGGGGGGGGTGAATTAACCATTTTAATTTAAGATATTGGCAACCAAAAATGTGGAATGTTATTTCTTTTGCATCAATCTATTGTATTTTGGTCATGACTATCCCAAAGTTCAAGCTAACAGTAGTTCCCTTTCTAAGGGGAACTCAACACTGCGTCTGGACTGATGCTATGAGGAACGGTTTTTAGTGTGACTGGTGTCTAAAGCGCACGCCGCACAAGATTTTCATTTCATCATCAACATTGTTTGTCTTCAGGAGATGCTTGTTTGTATGCATGTGTAAAACACTATGAGTGGAGCACGTTCAACTCCTCAAAGAAGCTGGATGTGCTCACTATGATGCATTCGCAAGACTGACTGAAAGAGACTGGCAAGAAGCTTTGTGTTCATTGCATTCATGGTAGCAGTCTCTGCTTCATTCCCGACTGAATGATAAGAATCTGGCTTTGAACAGAGCCCATTCGGCTTTTAAGGGAATGCATGCTTTGCAATGCGGTTGCAGTGAAAAGCTCCACCTATGCTTGACATTCTCTTGAGGGAGGAGAGTTGAGTGCTTATACACCACAGTTCGGGTCCCATGGCTGCCATAGCGCCAAAGTAGGAACGATCATGGGGATTGTGTAGAGTGTGGGAGGAGTCTGAGGGACAGTACTTTTACTTTCGAGATGACTCCTGCTAGCTTACTTTCATGTCATTTTTTAATTAAAAAAAAAAAATGAGGCGGATGTGGTTGATGAGGGTGAGAATATTGCATTTATTGAGCTCTCACAGTCTGCCAGTTATTATTACGAGGAGTTGCTGGAGGTGATGGCCTGTGCCATGACTAGACTAGATCTGGTTTAGGGACACAAGAGACAGGAAGTCCCTCATGGCAGTAGTCTAGTCTGCTGCTCTTCGATGGCAGCAATGGAGGTTATGGAGAGGCATCTGTGGTTGAACTTGGCAGACATCAAGTTGAATGAGAAAAAACGTTCTCCTTGATGCGCCAGTCTCCCCCTCTAAACATTTTGTCAGGTCTGTAGAGACAGTTATCAGAAGAGAGGCGAGGGGGATTCATACTGGACTTTTGCTAATGTCTGGTCCATCACAGTCTTAAGGCAAGACAGGTGAATAGGATTATTTTTTTATTAGAAGATATTACTGTGAAACTTCGAGGTTGTTATTGGCATAAGCATAAAATATTTCTACAAAGGAAATGCACATATATGGATGAGACAGAGAGCTTTACAATGATACCAGGCATGACATATTTCTGTGAATGGAGACAACACGGGAGCTTGCGTTAGAATGCTAACTTTCGATGTTAGATATCTAAAGGCAGTTTATCTAAAGTCGATAAAATATAATGAAATAACCACGTCAATGTGTAATGTTGAAATATTTTATATTTTTAATTTTGACGTGAAAGCGTAAAGGAAGCCATTTGGTAAACAAGACTGATTCACAGAGTAGCTAACAACCCCTAGGAGTTTTGAAGTAGGGTCCTCCACTCCCTGCTGAAGCTCAAGCGTTTCCCGAGAACCTAACAAATTTACCTTTAGCATTTCTTCTTGTTATCAGCCCCCTATTGTCATGTGCTGGGAGATGTGGGACCCTAAACAGGTCTAAGTAGAATCCTCCCCTACTATCAGAGTTTTTAAAGTAGGGTCCTCCCCTATCTGTTGGAGCATCAACTGGTCCTGTAGAACGATGAGGTTAAATTGGTTAAGTTGCCTTTCAGCAGCTCTTCTTGTTATCAGGCACTTTTGTCAGGTGCTGAGAGTCTTGGCCCCTGGACAGGTCTAGTCCTTGAACCCCTCCCCAACTGTCTGGGTTTTTAAAGTAGGGTCCTCTGCTCTCTGTTGGATGTAGGTCCCTTAAAACCTGGTTAATTTGTCTTCTGACAGCTCTTCTTGTTATCAGGCACCTTTGTGAGGTGCTTGGAGTCTTGGGACCCTGGAATAGTCCAGGCAGGTTGTGAGTGTTATCCCTGCTCATTCTGGGTTAGTAGAACTGAAGCTGGCTTGTGGATTCCGATAACGAAGAGGGTGTACATTTATTCTAAATGAATATCCCTGTGTTTGCTTCCATCTACACAAGGAAAGGAGAAAGGTTGAAAAAGACTTCCCATGTCACAAGGTTTATGAGCTTGGATAATGGTTAGGAAATAGTACCATTTGACAATCTATGAGTCGTATGATGTGCCCTGCATGATTAACACTTCTGACTCTAGCTAAACAAGTCCAATACTTTGCTCATTGTTGTAGTGTATAGACACAGCTAATGAGGCAGGCATTCCCTCGGAATGGTGGAGTTGCTTTTGTTCCCCATAGTGTCGGTGCAGATGCAGTGCTGAGGGATAGTTCACTTTGAAATTAAATTTTGATATGTTTTAGCTTACCTCATGGGCATCCGAGATGTAGGAGAATTTGTTTCCCCAGTAGTTTCAATTTTGATCATTTTAGGTCAAACCGTTTCACCACCTCAAAGAGCATACACAGAGAAGTCCAAATTAAACAATCCCCCATCGTAAGTACACACTGATGGCCTAAGACACGAAACGGACGTAGTGGTGTGCATGAGGTAAAAGCGATATAAATACTGTTCGTTTTCTCACACAAACCGCTTGTTTCGTGACTATTTTAAAAGGGACTATCTCAGGTTATGACTGTAACATGGTTTCCTGAGAGAGGAACGTCTCGCTGCCATTCCTCAAGCATGACTGCATGAGTTTATGTATTCTGCAAAAGCCTACTCACAGGCTACTTAAACTCACTTATACTCACAGGCGCTCTGGTAGTGATGTTATGGACTGTTATCGGGTAATGAAATTGTTGTATCTATGCAAGTCATTCAAAAACACGTCACATTGATGGCGTTCCTCATAGTGATGATCCAGATGCAGTGTCTTGTTCCTCTTCTCTGGGAACCATGGTTACAGTTGTAACCTGAGATACTTTGTTTTGCAGTAAAAAGGGCCTGTTGCTCTTCCATTTCTTCCATTCCTCTCTCTCTCTTTCTCACACTTCTTTTTTCCATCGGATGTGTCTGCCTTTTTTATTACTCTTTCCATTTTTGGCATACATCTTTGTTGCTATAGGACTGCAGCCAGACTCAAAAGGATGAAAAAAGAAAAATCAAAGTAGAGCTGATGCTGCTGATTGACTCATTTGCTTTACTACATATTGTTTTTCCTTTCTGTTAATAATGACAAATGTGTCATATGCTACATTTTAAAATGACTCTCCAGTGACTCCCTTGTCTAATTGAATTAATTCTAACACATTAAAATAATTTTGTGTTATGATTTAACTAATTGCAAAACTCTTAGTAGTTAGTTAATACTGTATGTTGTTTATATGATGAAGTGGCTCCGACTGATCCAACTGAGCATTCTGAGCTCCGTTTTGGAAAAATGAGCGACTCAGAGGCTGTGATTGGCCGGGGGCCAGTTTAACAAGCTGGCTTTTGCCCCCTAGAGTGTGGAACATGGCCCTCAAATGACCCCTGTCATGCGGTCTGTAGTCTCTGTGCCAAACTGGCATCAGTGCTGGTCATTGTGGCACGGCAACAGAGAGAAATGACCACCACGCTCATACTGGGCACTAATGAAAAACATTAAGATATATGTGACAGGAGAGGAAAACAAATGAGAGTTGGGTGAGAGATTGGAAGGAGAGGAATTCTGGAAAAGAAGATACAGCAGAAAAAAAAGCTAGAGAGAGAGAGAGAGAGAGAGAGAGAGAGAGAGAGAGAGAGAGAGAGAGAGGCAGAGAGGGGTCAATGTTACTGTGACTGCACAGAAAAGCACAGAAAATCCCCAAAGGAATTTTTGAAGGCTTAAATCCAGAAAAGAACAGGGGGGGAAAAAACAGCAAAGAAGCCCATCTTAGACAACACAGATAGAAACCGGTTTGGTGCTCAGGCATTGAAATAACTTTATGTGCATAATGTGGATGGTCACACCTCCCCCGTTCTACACTCACACATACAAGTGTCATTTATTTGAAGGAAAACACACACACACACACACACACACACACACACACACACACACACACACACACACACACACACACAGATACATCATACACATATACTTATTTGCTAATTTTTTAATACTAAAACAATAGATATGTTGTCAAATGGATAAGTATTTTAACACTTTCTGTGCATAGCTAATGTAATGTCGGGGGTTTCTTTTGGTAACCTAAATAATGAACATCTAATAATAATGAGTATTATTATTATAGTGTTCATTTTAAGTGATTTAAACAGACTAAATCAATTATGTTTAACAAATACTGTATAGTTTCTATTGTACATTTAGCAGATGCATTTTTTCCAATGCGACTAAATTTCAAACTATAATATGCAGTTTATTGGTTAATGCATTCATGGGAATCTAACCCATGACCATATCATTTCTAGTAGCATCTGTTTGAGGTACAGTAAATGTAGAGATAATAATTGCAGGTTACCATTTTTTTTTCCAGTGAATAGAGTAGGGTGACCAAATGTCCTGTTTTCCCAAGACATAGACATTTTGGTAATAGATTTTGGTAATAGATAGTATTTTGTAATATAAAAATGTTTTATCCACAAAGAGGGGGCATACTTTAAAGTATCATTTGAGTATCTCATTGCTGGGCCGTGTCCTGGTTTTCGTTAATCAAAATATGGTCACTCTAGTATAGGAGATCTATGAACTTTAGGGAAATGACTTAATACAGCTATTCAAAGCCACCTTGAGACCAGTTTAACTCATTGTAAAAATGGCTCATAACAGTGATACTAGAGAAAAGAACTGGCATCTTTTGTTTGCAGATGCCACTCAGTTTGATATTTTATTCTCCAGTGCAATGAAATTCTTGGTTGAAGTGTCCAAATCCTTTTGGGGGCATTGTCAAAGCATATGAATTTGCAAAGTACTATATTTAATGCATTAAAGGAGCATTATTAAATGTGCATCAAGATCATTTGCACATCAGATGCTATTTTCTCAATCATCCAGATCAGGTCCAGTTCTGTGCAGTCAGAATGTTCGGTGTAGAAGCCAACTGCTATCTTCCAACAACAGGAGTTTAGAATCTGCGAGAAAGATAATCTCATCTGGGCTGTCGGGTAATCTCCAGTTGTGTGTGCGAATAATCTGTCGCTAGAGGTTTTTGCCTTTCTCTCATACTCTGAATGCCTGCAGCTCTGACCACTGATGTTCCTACAGTCATGCTGTCTGTGTTTGTGCTTGTGTGTATGCATCTGTTGCATTTTATGCACAGTAGGGATGAGTGGGGTAAGATTAGCCAGTGGATAAATTGACCCAGCGCCTTTATCTTGGAAACTGTGCACTTTTATTGTCATGTGACCATATATTTTGGAACAGCCCATCATTTCTCCCAGACGGTGAAAATTAAGAAACACATGGGAGGAAAAATCTTAGCATAACAGATGTAATTGCTGCTGCATCAAAGCAAATTTGTCCAGATCTAAAATATATGTGATCAATATTGGTGATTTGGCAATGTATAAATGGCAAGCGGCAACCTCCCGCCTCCCGCGGTCTCTTTTGAAGGCAATACGGAAGTGATTTAAACTGCATTTTCTTGACTGGCCACTAGGGACAGGCTCCAGAAACGAGCAGAATCTCATTGAGCCCCATGTTAAAATTCCCAACTTTACAGCAGAAAAACATGTTTACAGCCTGGTACAAATTGTGGTTTTGGTCTATACAGCTATACAGCCCTTCATGACAACTATCAGGGGGCTGAATTTTTTTATAACTCATTCGTTTACATTATACAAAGCCTTAACGTTCTGCATAATTAAAGGCGTGGTTACTTTGAGTGGCAGGTGGATAGTCATTTATCCGCCATCTATAGAGGGAATGCATCGACGTCACTTTCCCGCCATAACACGCCGGGGCTGAGTGGGAGAAGAGCTGCTGCGACAGGAGTTAATACTGGAAAACACGAGAGCAAACGATCCTAACAACTTACCAAAGATTCAGTGATTTATGGATAATGATATGCAGCCAGGACACATGATTTCCTGACATTTTTAGGAGCCTGATTTCGACATGATTGTTTATAACTGTCATTCATCACATTTTTTGAGTGAATCCCGTATGTATATGTGGATGGGTCAGTGTTTTGAAGCGTGTAGTGGTGGTAATATACTTTATATTTACTAAAAGCTGTCACTAATTCAAAAACGCAATCTCACAAAGTTCCACAGTGACGGTATACAATGAATCTCTTATTTTCACAATGTCTGCACTTACAGAGGATTGACGCGCGGGTTTAACTGAACTCAGCGCCTGGACAAACACTCGAGCGGTGTGATTCCAAATTCAACAGATTGGCCAATTGCGTTGTAGAAGTCTACAAACATGTCTGTGATTGGCTACATACTCACAGAGGGTGAAAATATGTTGGAAATGTAATAATTTGTAATAATTTGACGAGTGCAAATACAGATAGGCTACACACTGGATTTTTTGCTAGCTTCTTTTCGCTGATAATATGCAATTATTACGAATTCTTACAGAAGATTACAGATCACAGACAAGCAGAATCTTTGAGTCTGTGAGAGTCTGCTACTGACTTGGATTAACTTACCCCTAACCAGGGGGTTACACTTTTTTAATAAGAAGACATATTTTTAGAACTTTAGAATAGAATTTTAGAAATTTTAGATAATTTGTCATAGATGCATTCTGACCATTTAAAATGATAGCAAACATCCTGAAATTACTTTAGATTCTTTCATTGTACCTCTGCCATATTTTCTCTCATCTTAAGGACCATAAGTAAAAATGTCTCATCTTACCCCACTCTCCCCTATGCATAAATAAGGCTGTGCATTACAGTAATTTTACCAAGGGGTGCTTGACAGAGAGAGAAAAATAAAAATAAAAATATGTTCTATAAGAACATTTTGATAATGTTCCCATTATGTCGTGGAAACCAAAACGTTCTGAATGTACTCAGAACATTCAATACTTTTTTAAACAAAGGTTAGTAAAAACATAAAGGGAATCTCAGAAACATCATATGAATGTTACTTTTTGAATGTTGAATGTTTTGAAAAAAGTAAGAAGCGTTTCTAAGAAGAGTTACTTCAGCGATTAGCATATGGATTTGTATCAGTAGAAATCCTGGAGTATATTCGAATGAATGTGCCAGAATGTGCACTCACAGATCAGCTCTCATCACAAGTGCTCATTCATCACGGTGAATGTAATCCGACTCATGCAGCGTTTGTGCCATTACACTCGCTCGGTGACTCACTCATTATATTGAACAGACTCGTTCAGTTTTTAATTGTAGTGTCAGTTCTCCAACTGAACTGATTTTATGAAAATGAACGTGGTGGGAAAGTGATCGAGTAGCAGTGGCTTTGGAAGTGGCCTTACAGGACAGAAAATTGTTGTCTTTCATCCCCATGAGACAAAAATACATTTTCTGTCTTTTCTCAGTCTAGAAGGCACCAAATAAAAAAAATATTTCACATTTATACCACATTAAATACAGACCAGTTTAAATATAGACTCATCTACCCAGCGCTAAAGTATCCCTTTACTTAACTAAAACCAGTTCATTCTGATGTTACCACATGAAGCACATTTTGGTTACCTTACTAACCATTTTATTATTTTTAATGCCAAAATAAATGAACAGTTCACACATACATTACCATTACGTTAATTACTCTTTCGAGCAGTTGATTTTTGTGTCTGATAAATGTTTATATGTGAATAAAAGCCTAAATGAAATTTTAGACTTGAATTTAAGCACTCAATATGTATTTATTTTACGATCTCTTAATGAAGATATCTTCATTTGGTTGCCGAAGTTAATGAAAATCCTATGGGTTTGGAATGACACAAGTGTTAGTAAAGGATGTCAGAGTTTTCGTTTCTGGCTGAGCTAACCCTTTCAGAAATTTCACCACTGTGGTCACTGCATAAAGAGACACATGCACATACGGTGTAACCATTTCTGTTTTTTAAAGACAGCCGACTGGCATAATTTATCTGTTGCTTGTCTCATTTTCACTTAAAAGGTTTCGTTCTGAGCTCAGTCATCACAGAGTCACATCTGGCGTACATCAGCCAAAGGTATACAAAGTGTAACTTCAATATGAACCTTCTTATAGTCAGGTGAAACATCAAAACATCAGATGTGAGTAAGATGCTAGTCATCAGAACTGTTTCTGAATCCACAGAGAGGTGGAAACGTGTCAACACTGTCGTTCTCTGTCTGGATAGAAGGAATAATCATGACGCAACTATGGGGAACAAAACAGACAGGCCGATAGAAACAAGGTGCACCTCTCTCTCCCTCTGTGTGTGTGTGTGTGTGTGTGTGTGTGTGTGTGTGTGTGTGTGTGTGTGTGTGTGTGTGTGTGTGTGTGTGTGTGTGTGTGTGTGTGTGTGTGTGTGTGTTCAGGTCTCCTGCTGTGGTGGAGTGTGGGTAAAATTCCACTCCCTCGTTCAACGTTCAGCCTGAGACTTATTCCCTTGAGACTGGACTGTGTGTGCCCTAGGGAGACAAATATACACAAAAATCACAGCACATACTCACAAAACATTTGAATGTAGGCCTATGGTGTTATACATTAATATATCTGGATGAACAGTCAACATATGTGCATGTCTCTCTCGCTCTCTCTCTCTCTCTGTGTGTGTGTGTGTGTGTGTGTGTGTGTGTGTGTGTGTGTGTGTGTGTGTGTGTGTGTGTGTGTGTGTGTGTGTGTGTGTGTGTGTGTGTGTGTGTGTGTGTGAGTGATTCAGTCAGACTGTGAGGTTCAGGCAGGCTTCCTCTCTTATTAACTGACCTGCAGGGGGATGGGAAGCCGAGCAAGCTTCAGGAGAGGAGAGGAAGTCGAGATGGGGGAGGGAATCGGTGTGTGTTGCTGGTTTTATAGATGTGTGTACTGTATTTGACATTCTTTCTCCCTCCCTCTTCCATTTTCTCCATCAATAAAACTGGGTGTTCCCCAGTACGAAATGATGAAATCAGATCACAGGACACTGGGACAAAAGTCATTTATCAATTTTGGTACAGATCACCATGAGACTGTTGTGTCAGTTGATCCATAAGTGTTCGTAAAGGGCCTCAACCCCATGACTGAAATTGTAAACAGATGTTAGATGATGGTGAAGATCTATGTAGACTTCAAGACTAGGCAGAGCGTGAGAGCGAATGAGTGAAAATGTCAAGAGGGAAAAACAGTGTGTGCTGAAGAGAGAAAGACAGGAGTCTTCAATGCTAAATCGATGCAGTGCCAGTAGTTGGTATAGTTCAGTCGTTCAGAAATAGTAACAAAGATTTATAAAATTATATATAGCATATCTGTAGCAATTATCGTATATATGTATATATCATTTATTAAATTAGTTTATTAATAAATTATATACAGTATATAATACTGTTCAAACGTTTGGGTCAGTAAGTTTATATATATATATATATATATATTTTTATATTTATATATATATATATATATATATATATATATATTATATATATATAATGTTTCTTGATTTCTGAAAGATAATAAGTGACGACTGCTGAAAATTCTGCTTTCCGCTTTGCAGGAATAAAATGTTAAAAAATTAATATATTAAAATAGAAAATAATTTATTATTACAACTTATTTTAAATAATAGTTTAGAATAATATTTGACAATAATTTGATCAAAATAAATAATTTGATATCCACTAAATAAAGCAATGCCAAATCTCTCTCTCTCTCTCTCTCTCTCTCTCTCTCTCTCTCTCTCTCTCTCTCTCTAATATATATATATATATATATATATATATATACACACACACACAAACACACACACACGCAGTTATATACAGTTGTTGGGTGTTTTTTACTAAAATTGTTTAATCCACATGCACAGCTATAGCCATGGATTACCCCCTTACACAAGCACACACACACACACACACACACACACACACACACACACACACACACACACACACACACACACACACACACACACACACACACACACACACACACACACACACACACACACACACACACACACACACACACAGTCAGTATTAAAACCAATCAGTTTAGATTACTCTTGTTGTTTAGTAAGAATAATTACCTTGATTCTTTAAGTACAGCCTTCCTTAATTTACTTTTATGTTCGCTACTCAGGCACAAGATATAATGTATGTACAAAATACACAAATAAATTATTCTATGCAGCTTGCAACTAAACTAAGTCAAGATAATTGTTTCCCATAAATCACTCGGGGAAAGTCAACAGTTAGGTTTTGCATGCTCAAGTGACACAAGTCAGGCAAGCCAAGCATGTTAAACTGTGAAATTAGATTTTTTTTTCTGTTTTTTTCTGTTTTTTATTACAGTAGGAAATTTAAAAGGTTTCCAGATTTCTAGGTTTGGTTTTAGAATGTCACAATCAGGGAAAATGAGTATGTGTGAGATACTGCTGTTTGGTGACCACCAGCAGCACTGTATTAAAGTAAATATCGCTTTCACATCCCAAACATGTCATATCCCACTGAAATGAATTACCACATGGAAAGGTCACCTGTAATAAAGTATGCAGAGGAGATTTAACAGGCCTACAGTGAAGGCATCCGAAGAAGTGAAGTTCAAATGTACATAACACAAAATATGACTATTTCATTTTCCATATTTTTGAGATAATGTACAGTCCTTCAAAAATGTATTTTCAAAAATGTGTGTTCCTTAATGCTAAAATGTCCCTCAGATGACATTTGTAGTCATTCTTAAGTCTCAGATTAAATGAGAGACAAACTATGATGTTTTTTGTTTATATCGTTTTTTTTTTTTTTTTTTTTTTTTATAATAATAATAAAAAGATGTTTATCTCAGCAGTAATGGATGTTTTCTCAGCAAATGCTCAACAAGTCAACTATTTGTATCTAATACAAGCAGGGACACATAATTGAAAGGCGTCTTTCAATTAGAATTTATTTAACTTAAATAATGAAATAAATATACGGAGCTTCAAAGTTTTAGCTTTAGCTTTTACCACCCCTCTCTCTCTCTCTCTCTCTCTCTCTCTCTCTCTCTCTCTCTCTCTCTCTCTCTCTCTCTCTCTCTCTCTCTCTCTCTCTCTTTCTCTCTCTCTCCTTTATCCAAAGGAGAAAAAAATCACTCTTGGCAATATGCAAATAAGGCTGCAAGCTATTACGATGCTAATGAGATTCTCCAGCAAAACTAGCAGTTCTTCCTCGAGCACAGGGGTACATTTCATCCATATTCAGAAAACATTAGAGTGTGTGTGTGTGTGTGTGTGTGTGTGTGTGTGTGTGTGTGTGTGTGTGTGGGGGGGGGGGTCAAAAATCACAATCGCATCTACCCCATGTCCTGCAGTGAAGATATGTGTAAAAGTATTACTCGAACAAGACTACACACCATTCATTATTAAATTCACTAAGTTTGTTTGGGTTGATAAATTAAAATGCTTTTTCATACAGTAAATTGTTTGTGAGGCTTGCTGATGCTGTTGTTTATCATAATCTATTGTTGTGTTTTTTTTGTTTTTGAGCATTGAAAAAATAAAGCAGAATGGGTGTAAAATTGATAATTATGTGGATTTATACATCCAGCAAAGTTGCAAATTGTAAAATAATAGATTGCAAAACTATTATCATCTATAAAAATAAAAACAAAACAAAACAAAAAAAATCATATAAAATGAATCTTTATGGTCCCTAGGCCATGATTTTAGGATGTCTATTTTATTTAAGCCACAGTTTACTTAAATAATCAAGTGAATTGTAGATAAACATGTTCAAAACAATAAATCCGGGAAGGAGATTTTTGCAGGTAAAAGCCATGTTTATGTGTGTGTGTGTGTGTGTGTGTGTGTGTGTGTGTGTGTGTGTGTTTGGGTTCAAACCTGCCGAAAAGGCGGCATCCGCCACGCACCATGGTATGTTACCATAGTAACAGTGGGGAGCCTTGCGAAGGATTGTCTATATGTGTCCTGACCCATTTCGATTTCCCCCAGAAGTGTTCTTCCTCTTTCACCTTACCACATATATCTCCCTTAACACCACTAACTCCACGCTCAGCCTTTACTTCTAATTAAAAAAAACACTTCAATTCCAGGCGCTTTCTGCTTAAACCCAAAATTAAAAGTATATGGCAACCAAAGAAAAGACAAGAGCTTTTTTTTTGAGCTGCATAGCCTTTGGTCACACTCTGCAGGGAAGTGCTTTCAGCAAACAGCCATTTCTTCTGAAATGTTGAATAGAAAGTTTTCGAGATATTAAATAATGTAATTTTTAATTAAGAGTTTTATTAATAGATTTTCACCCCAACTTTCATAATTACCTATCTCTGTGCCTGGAGTGTTTGGAGTTGAACTTTCATTTGTCTAAGATTGTTGAGCCTCAAATACTTCCACAGAACGCACAATATAGGAATAATTCTTATAATGGCTAATTAGCATAAACTGAAAAAATGGATTTTGAAAGAGCATTTTTGGGCTTGACTTGGAAAGGCGAAAATGTATCAACATCAGCATTAGAATAAATTAGCATAAAAAAATAGACATTGAATAATTTTCCAATTCTGAATAACTGAGCAAAATGTAAAAATGTAAGTTTTTAAGCATATGTTCTGCTTCTATTTATATATATTTTTTTTACTCTATTTACAACTGATGCTGCTAGACCAGAGATGCCTCAGGTGGGGCCATTATTCTGATATATGGATGTGCTATAAATTGCTAAATTATATTAGTTTTAAATTATAGAGGTTATTTTAGGAGCTATAATGTATTAGTATACTGCCATACTGCCATATATATGCCATACAGTACAGGAAATACTGTATTATTAACACTACCTAAGCCTTAAAATGTGAGATTAATAGTTTTGTTGATAATATTGTATAGTCTTATTCAAGGTGGGTCAAAATGTACCCAAACATTACATCATATTCTGCCCTTTATACATTATAACTCTTTACTGAAGAGGCATTTCATGTTATACTCTATGTATATCCTCATCAATCCACATTGATATTATGAGGCTCACATTTTAGCATTATTTTTGACCACATAAAAGTTATTATTTTACAGTGTGTTGCATAAGCAAATAAATTAAGTGTAACTAGCCCTAACTTTAAGATACAATTTAATACAAACAGGATAATTTATTAAGGTTACATTTTAGAATTTTGCATTTTTATCCATTACATTCTGGCCCTGGCATAAAGTCATATAAAGTATATATAAAGATAATGAATATTTCCACCATTATAACCCAGGAAAGAAAGATGCAGTTCATATATATGGGGTACGTTGTCACAATGGGAACCTGCCATATGCTTGAACTGAATTGTATACCATTACATTGACTTGTTCAGATTTATTGAATAAGCCCTTGTAAAATGTGACAATACTTGGCCTGCTTGGATGAAATCAAAATGGACCTTTTTATGGATTCTTGCAGTATGGAATTTATCCTTGCACATTATTATTTTTATTTAAAATGAATGTGTCTGCTCTCTTGCAGCGATATCTCGGTGGCATCCGAAAACTTAAAAAATGCTGCCTTTGGATGCTATATACCAAGGTAGGAACACATCAAGGTACATCCGAATCCAATGTTAGCTTCACTTCCTGTCTCCCGAGTCAGGCTACCTTCATCTGATCGATTTCTGAAGGCAGGATAGATATATCCTTCGCTGCCTTTGATATCCCACAATCCTGTGCTTTTCATTCAGTGGCAGCTGAGCTAGAAAAAGATGTCATCTGAAAGTTAATGTGCGTTTTTGACCAAAGTTTTCCACTTCTGATGCCATTTCTATCAATAAAGTACTGTTTTAATAGTAATTGAATATTCGCTTTGTTATCACCAAAGCTCGCTCTATCAGTTTCCTGAGGTGCCTTTCGAGCACAAACCCTGCCTGCAAAGTCATTGCCTGTAAGGCAGTGAGACAAGAAGTCATTCTTCTCTTCTCTTCTCTTCTCTTCTCTTCTCTTCTCTTCTCTTCTCTTCTCTTCTCTTCTCTTCTCTTCTCTTCTCTTCTCTTCTCTTCTCTTCTCTTCTCTTCTCTGATGACGTGTTTACTGGCGCAAGGGCGGGAGAACCTGTCACTCACATAACATCAGGGCAATAGCAAATGACAACAATCCAACAATCCATCCAATTTCCGATACACAAAATCAAGCCTTTGTCATACATTTTTCATCTTCGAGAAGCCGTTTCACTCGGGAATACATCAAAATAGGGAAGAAAAAATTATCGCAACTTCCGTGTTGTGTGGACTTCAATCAGTGTGTGATATCCTACAAGGAAAGTATGACTGGAAATGTAATCTGAAGGATAGGCCTATAATTCACAAATGATCAAATCATGTAATATAGTTTTGCTTTTGAACTAAACGCTTGGAACCAACTGCTAGAAGAAAATAATTAGTTATTGACAAAGTTCTCCCAAATTTCCCCATGTGACAACTAGCCCCGGTTTGACTGAGATATTGTGTTGACTCACTGGCACGCTAATGTCAATGTTACCGAACACAAACATTAACACAAGTTGCTTTTTTGTGGAATGGTAAGACTTGCTTGGCTCACCCTCAACAATGTTCCAGTGCAGCCTGCGGCTATCCAATGAGAGCCCAGCCCTCCTCCCTCTGCTCTCCTCTCCCGCCTCCTCCGCGCGCTCTCATCTCTCCGCTCCGCGTGCAGCCACTGACTGCTGCTGCTGTCTCGCGGCGTTTGGAGATCCTGCACGCGCGCTGTATGGATGCTGAATCTTTGGCGCTGCTGTAAACGCGACACGGAATCAACATGTCCAACCCTCCGCACGACCCGTTCTACTCGTCCCCTTTCGGACCGTTCTACCGGAGACATTCACCGTACATGGTGCAGCCCGAGTACAGAATCTATGAGATGAACAAACGACTCCAGTCCCGGACAGAGGTGAGTTTGGCATCGCTCCACATGAGACAGTGACAGCTGTAGTTTGGGAAAAGTTATGTTGGCCAGTGCGTTTGCAAAAATATTATCATTCTTTCCTGATTGTACAAAACTAGGAGTGTGAACTAACTGATGAAACTTAATGTTTTAGTTCTGTAACTGCGACTTTGTGTCCTCTGCAAGTTGCATGGATGCACAAGTGTATATTGAGCATTGTGATGACATTGCTCGGACCTCTTTAGTAGCCTTTACTCTGGACAGCGATTTCTCAAACATAATGTATATTTAGGTAAATGTTTAGGACTTTCCAGCGAGCTTTTCTGAATTTACATCCTTTAGCTGCTGTGTACAGAAGCAACATAAGCTTTGACTAATTAAAATCCACATGGAGGCAATAAGTTAATGAACAGCGCACGAGCGCAGGGGAATGATGCTCGAGAAACACAACTGTTTTAAATGAATATTTTTAAATGAACGTATACAATAAAACTATACAAGTTAATGAGCTGACTATTACTAAGAAGGATAAAGGAAAATGATTAAGTGTATAAAAAAAATAAAAAAAATAAAAAAAGCAGAACCGTTTGGTGTGCAAGAGAACATGAATGGTCTACAAACTTTGCTGCAAAGTGATATCAGCACTGGAAGTATAAGCGTCGTTTGATTTGAATATTTTAGATGCATTCATAACTTAAATGTTTGCATGTTGTCATCCACTTCAAACAGTTAATCATTTTGTAATCATTATTATTAATAATTATTAATAATAAATATATTGTTGGGAAAAGCTAAACGATTAAAACAACACCATGGTCCATTTAAATTTATTCACTAATTTAAAAAAGTCACATTCAGCCAATTAATTGTTGTCAAGGCAACTATTTTTATTATCATAGCTGTATTATGCTTTTTCATAGTAGAATACTTAACATCAAGGGAACTCTGAAGGACAGATTGGCAAACGTAAACCTAAATAACAGTGATATTTTACAAGCAAAAAGATTTTTAGTATCACTACACAAAAGATTAACCAAAGCAGCATACAGTAAATAAATTTAGCATACAATAAAAATAAATCTAAAACACTAAGCTCAATTATTAATTTTGCAGTGCATGTGGGGAAATCACATTTATTGTTCGATACGAAGTTGTTTATTCTGACAAACTCTGTTGGAACTCTATTATCAATGAAATCAGTTTAATGACAAAAACTATATGCACTTTTAAAAAAGCACAATAAAATGGCTGTAAGTATTTGAACTGTGACACAGGAACATGTCTGAAATGTTGATCCCAATAGGAAACTCATGTTTTCATATCTGCTGGTTATTCTGCCCTGGACAAATTCCCCTTGGGTCTCCTCTCCTCTTGCAACCTCTACCTCCGTATTCCACTCGACTGTCAAAAAAAAAGAATATATAACCTTTATCACAATCAGTCATGTCAATTTGTGATGTTATAGACAGCTTTAGACAATTATCTTAATTGTCCCATTGAAAAGCAGCATTGAATATGCTAACGATGGCACTGGAGCCTATCGCAGTTCTGACACGTGCGCCTCTGCTCATGTGTTTGATGGAGGTGTTGTAACTTTAAGGAGACCTGGGCTGTATTGCAGAGATGCAATGGAACAACATCATGAATAATGCATACGCAACGGCCCAAACCCCGAAGACTTCCACTCTGAAACGGCACTTACCAAACAGCCTATATAATAAACATGTGTCAATATATCATTTTAATCTTCACAATCTCCCTTTGACATAAAAGGGCATTTGCTAAGATTAAATCTTTACATGTCTAATCGATCTTGATAAGATATTTCATTGTGAGGGTAACAATGAGTTGACAAATGTGATTTGTTTCTGGAAACTGTTGCATCGCTAAAGCGTTAAAAAGAGAGAAAGCATAAATAGAAATACAATGAAGAGGAATACAAATTTTAGTAAATAAAGAGATTTGTTTAAATAATGTTAAAGTATCAAAGTGTAATTTAATTTAATGCAGATTAAGAACTTTTTTCTCATCAAATAGTTAATATTGGAACAAGATTTCTGAAATTAAACACAGTGTTATTAAATTGTATTGCATCGCACTTAAATAGACATTGGATGAAATACTAGCCAGTTCAATCAGCAACGTACACTCCACACAACTTACTTAGTGCTTCGTACTTGACACATCTGGAACAAACATTCTGATGTCTTTTTTGCTTGTCTTTTTCGGGTTTCATTGAGAATTTTGCTTAGGATGGCGGCCAGAAATGAGCAAACATCTCTGCTCTGTGAACACAAATCCATCTGGCAGATGGTAGAAATGTTTGTAAAAGGTCTGATATCTTGCATCCTTCTTGCAAATTGTAGCACGTATGGGTCTAGCGCCAGACGTAAATAATAATGTAACTCTATTGCTAATATCTTTGCAAACAGTGAGCGCAATGTTTATTAGTCAAGCACGCTGATGTGCATTTGAAGCCAGTGGTAATTTAGCACAGATTTTACAAGGGAGAGTTACCCCACAGCCATCCATCATGTAGACATGCAGACTTTCCTAGTTTAAAAGCTCCAGGCAAACACTGAAACGACAGGGAGAGCGCAGCGCTAAAGTAGCCACTGTCAAACAAAGGCGTTTGATAACCACTTGCCTCTACATTTCTCTGCATCAGTCATTTAATCATTTAACTAATATATATATATATATATATATATATATATATATATATATATATTAGTGCTTAACGTGGGAATTATGCTCTACTGTGCATATCACATGACTGGAGTGAAAGTAGAATTAAACAAAAGCAGGAAAGAGCTCAGGAAAGCTAGACAAGTGGACTCAAGAGTCCCGACTCTTGACTTGAGAGTTCTCAGTACAGAAGCTGGTGATTGATGTATTTTATTGTCCAAAGGCTAAAACTGCTCAGCCCATTTGTTGGCAGCAAACTAACTTCAGAGCAGAGCAGCTAAGAGTGTTGCATTTTAAAGAGCACCAGAGAGTTTGTCATGGAGTATTATAATTAAGCTCAACCAATAGCGTGAGTTTGGGGCGGGGCTATGTGTTAGATCTAGATCTTTAGGATGCTTTCACACTAGCACTTTTGGTGCCCATCCGGGTTCGATTGACCTCAGAGTTTGGTTCGTTTGGATGATGTGAAGAGAAGGAGCGCACCTGCGAACCGTATCCGAGTCCACTTTAAACGGTGGTCTGGGGTTCTGTTCATGTGTACTCCGGTACGGTTTGCTGCTGATGTGAACACCATCGCACTAAATTGCAGAAGTGAACCACTGTTGTTAATGACATATGATTTGATAAAAATGTGTGTTTTTTGTGTGTGTTTCACTCCTTTACCTGACGAGTGTCACTGACATACTGCAAGCAGAGAGCTGTAAATTTCATTTCTGCTCGCCTTTAGCGTTCTTTAGAGGATTTGAAGTACATTCGCGGCAGATAGACGCAAGTGCCATTACATACTGAAGCTTTGGTAACAAAATCAACGGTTCAAAAACAAAAATATAAAAGTGACGGGAGCAACGCTTTCCACTGTGTGGATTTCGCCGCCTTCATGCTCGCTGTCGTTACTAAGCAACCGGGTAAACAGCTGCTGCTTTGATGATGCAAACTAACCCCGGTTCAGACCAAATAACAGAAAATGAACACAGTCCAGCGGGGGCAGGGGGAGGGGGGAGCAATCAAACTCAGGTTCAGTCCAGGCAATCGAACCAAGTTTGAAGGCATCCTTATAGTCCCTATGAGTTTTTAGACTGTTAGTATGAATATGTTCAAAATATGCATTTAGATTATATGCAATAAAGGCGGCATAACACTCAGTTTCTGAGTTTCTAATCTCATGTTAATCTTGAGTACCTATAGAGTAGTGTTGCACCCTTCATATCTCCAAAGGGTCTTTAGTTTTATCATATTTATAAAAGACAGATACGCTGGACTGATTCTTTCCAAAAACAGCCAAAGTTTGAAGGTGTGCAATGAGCGGAGCTAAAGAATGTCGAGAACACATTCCCTGGATAACTTTCGATTCACTATATGTTTATGTTTTGACATTATATGCACTTATGCGCCCAGCCCAATCTCACGAAAATGCATATAAATAGTACGAGTGTGCAATCTCGTGGAATGTATATGGCAAATGAATTTTAGCGTGCATTAGGGCTGGGCGATAAAACGATAACGATAATTATCACGATATAATTTTCCTTCATAAAACAATAACAACAGTTCGATAAATTCTCGATATAATGCTTACGCGTTATGCGTAATGCTGCGCATGCGTATTGTAGACCGGGCTTCTCGGTGATGCACGCGCTGCTGTTTACAGTCAGTGGCTGACAGGCTTGGAGGATCGGAGTGAAGTGGAGCAAGGAAAATGAGCGATAGTGAAGAAAACTCAGAGCCCACGACCAGCTCGGAGGACAAAGATATCTTTGGCAAGTTAGTTCGCTCAACTTCAGTGGTTTGGAGATATTTTGTTGATCTCGCATCCGACATGAAACAGCAGCGTACGTGGACTGCTTGCTTATTATAGGTTCATGTTCACCACACGGAATTTAATTATTAAATTATTCCTGCTTCTTCGAAGTTCTTCCATATAACATTGAGCCCAACACAGAGGTAAATCTAGATTAACTACATTCACACACAGGCTTATTACCTTGTTAGTTGGGGTGGGTGACTTACAACAAGCTAACGCTAACTGTACCAAATTATAATCACTAAAACATCGGACTTGTACATGATCACTATCAAAACGTTAATTGTTTGTCTTTGGTGATGTATTAATGACTCAGCATCGCCTGTATCAAAAGAGAAATAATTTCATCCGATGTTTAAAATGAATAAAATAGACAGCCCTTACTGGAGATCCAGAAATACTGAACCAGCTCACTGTCGGTGAGGTGTGTGTGTGTGTGTCGGTGAGATGCGCGCATGCTTTATGGCTTATTATATGTACGTACGAACCCCCCACCCCACCACCCTAATCTTACCCAAGAGCATGCCATATCCATGGCATAAAGTGCGTATCATATGCACGTGAAAAACTGTGTAGCATATGCACACCAAAACTCATTTGGGCGTATCCATTCCACGAGATTTCACACTCTTATTGCGCATTACCATGAGGTCGAATTGACGCGCCAATTGCTAACAAAAAAACAGACATTTGATGCCCTTTCACTCACTGCCTGTGGTTTTCTCAGGACAGGGAACAAACAAACACAATGGCAGAACTCCGTTGCTTCGGGAAAACAAACTGCATCCACTGTTTCCTTAATGCCAGGTTATTTGGGAATCTGAAAAAAGGTTATATTTCCCTTGCAACCAGAAACACAGTTCTTTATTGACATTGTTGATTTCGTGGTCTAAAAACAAAATGACAGTGCTGCCGACGGCTCCCGTAACCTGAACGAAGCTCATTGTTGACGCTCTTGCTCTCGCTCTGGTTTATGTGCACACCCACTCATCCGGGAGAAGTGAAGTCACACAGGGCCATATCCGGAAAGAAAACCTTTCAGAAACATGTTCGGATCCTGAAGGAGTGTATTTGGCACAGAAATACTCTGGCATACATCCAACATTTTATGGATGTACTCGCTCGTCCTTAAATGCCTCCGAGCTCCCTCACGAGAGGACTCGAGACCGGTATGGCTCGCAGGTGACGCTCCTTCGCAATCATGTCCCCGGTCTCACTCGCTTCTCCCATGTCCCTCGCTCGTTCACCTCGCCACATATATATTATGAAAATGGTTTGCATAAGTGAAATTTGGATGGACTACATATGCCATGTTGTCACTGTCACGTGACCTAGTAGTGTCAGTTGCGTTGCTTCATTGCCTTTAACAAATCCTGTCCTGTGAGCTCATGAGATAGTAAAGTGCCCATCAGATGCTCACTTCATAATCTCGCCAGAAGTAATCCAGCTGGTACTTTTCATGAAATATTTTTTTTTACCTTTCAAGGTATGTTTGTTGGTATTGGGAGTGGCTTGCATAATGTGAAATATTCAACCAGTTAACAGTTGTTTGTACTAGTGTTGTCACGATACCAAAATTATGACTTCGATACGATATCAGACTAAAATATCGATACTAAATCGATACCACAGTAAAAAAATAAATAAATAAATAAATAAGATGCTTAATATGACAACAGAACTTATTATTCATTGTTATTTTTTACTAAAAATTCATGTGGCCAGCATGTTCCTTAGGGTTGGGCATCGTTTTGATTTGAACAATTATTGATCAATTGATCAATTACTATTAAAATTATCTCACAAATTTTTGCTATCTCAATGTATTTTTTACAATGGGGTAATTGTGTTGCAATAGCTTACACACAGCACAAGAAAGCTTGATTTCGAATGGTAAATTGAATTTAAAAAGACGAGTAAACAGTAATAAAATAAGAACAAATAAACAGATTACAAACAATAGCACAAATAAATGCAATAGAATAGAAGATACAAATTAAACAGACTGCTTTATTTTTTCAGGTAAGTCTAACATTCAGATAAGAAACTGAATTAAAAAAATGCATAGTAATTACATTTAAAACAACATTGGATAATGTTCTTTGTAAAAAAATTCAATAGCGTACAGATGAAACTGTTAAAGTTACACAAGTTGATCAGTCAAGAGCATAGACCGTAAAAAAATAAGAGAGCAGATTGATCGTTTGTCTTTTTGTAGTTTGAATAGCAAATGACTGCGGTCCCTTTAAGACTAACGGACGCATGGATCCTAAACACTGTTCCTGTTACTCGTTCTTCCTGAACTGTTTGCGACTGTGTTTACGTTAATACTCTTCCAGATGTGCACTGATAATTCTTTGAGTGTATTTGACCAATAATAAGCTGGAAAAGGAAGCAAATGTTTGCACTTGTATCATGTCAGAGGCGGCTTTATTACGGTAGGCAATGTGTGTGTGTGCGCTTCAGATGTGGAGCACGAAATCTGCGGGGATTAGTATAATTAATTTATGTGCAATCCCGCGCGAAATTCAGACCGATCACACACTAACACTAACACACTGCAGAACGCGTTCGCCGTGCTCAGAGGTTAACCGGGCTGAGTGAGAATATGGCGGTGTGTGTGTCAACTCGCTGACGGTCAGAGAGGAGAGCGCAGCTGATATCGATACTGTAAAAACTGAGAATCGTATCGTTTCAGATATTCCAGTATCGATATATATCGAAATATCGATATTTTTGACAACACTAGTTTGTACTCCCTTATAGCCACATTTTGTAATTTTTCGGTGCTAGAGGTCGCTTGTTCAAAACAAAGGTGTAGCTTGATAGCGCTTTGATTTCGTTGAGCTTTTGTTATGCTGCAGACGAGCGCTTCCATATATGTATATATATATATATATATATATATATATATATATATATATATATATATATATATATATATATATATATATATATATATATATATATATATATACACATATATCCACATTACATATATACATTACATATATTTGTTAGAATGCTACTCTGTGCATTTGCTCAGTGGTTAATATGAGACACTTGTTGCACACTGCAGTCAGCTAGATCAATATAATGCACGGTAAAACATGGGACCTCGCAGTAAATCAGGAAAACAGGCTTTAAACAAAAAGACTAACTGTGTTGAGCTATATAACAATTATTAGTTTTCTGTCAATGAATGTATCTAAACAGTTGCTCACCTGTCTAATAAAACACATATTAAAGCGTATTGGGTTTCTACTAAATAAAATCGAGGGTAAATGGGTCATTGATAGGTGACGCACCGACATGGTCCGTGTCTTGGTTAAAATAGCTTATTTCTCAGGATTTAGACATTCTTTGAAACATTTGGGATAATGTAAGTGCACAAGTCAAAAATATATATAACATTGTTCTAGTAGTTGTTGGGTAATTTTATCCAATAATCTTACATATTGTGCGTTTAAGTCTAATTTTGCAATCTCACTTCACAAGAAAGTAGTTAGCATTAGTTTCAGATACTGATTTGCCTATGGAAATTTCCAACTTCACATGCAAAACTAACTTGTTCAAAAACTTCAGTGCATTTTAATTTGATGTAAAGACTTATTAAGCCTTTGGATATTTCCTCTAAAAACTGTTAGAATATATAAACAATAACATTTAACTTTTTTACTATTAAATTAAAAAATATCAAGTAGGCTACATTTGCACATATGGCTCATACGGGTGAATAAAGACTGTATATATACCAAGATTATTCTCAAATTGCCTTGCCTCTCATATTACTAAGAATGTGAGAAAGTGCAATGCGTAATATATAAGAGACATCCCTCTAAATAAAAGGGCCAGTAGTCAATAGATAAATTCATTGTGTCACTGTAGCTTCCGTTAGAAGATAATGTCAGATTTTGTTGCTGATTTAAAATTAATTTACCGACTCTTGACTGCTATCAGAGTACTGCTATTGACTTAAGAGCCACTGCTATCAGATACTGTCATATTTCTAACACTTTTTTTTGTACTTTATAATTTTCAGCAAAATACATAAGAAACATACTACCTCGACAGACAGTCCTTAGCATGTCGGATATGTCCTAAAGACTGTTTCATTTGCTTTTGGATTAACTGGAGTGCTGATAAAGATGGCACACACCAACATCCTTTATAGGGTTCCTAGTCCTGAATATCAGCTAATTCTGAGTTAGTGACTGTCAGCCACATCCGAAAGTAACTTCTGATAGTCTAACTTGTAGATCCGTGCTTACTTGAGCTGCAACCAATTTGGTGAACTTCCAGATCATTAATAAGAACCAGTTAAAAAAAAAAAATTAATTTGTGAAATGGGCATCACTTTTGCAGATATGGCTGCCGAGTGAACTAACTTTCCTTGAAATGGACTTTGATACTTTAGACAGACTTTATCCTATAGTTCTCATGTTTTTTTGACACTTTCACTTGCAAAGTAAATTAAGCATGGCTGACTGAACTGAATATTTATACAATAGCATGCTTTTACATTATGCTGCATCCACACCGTTCATTTTGACTGCTGCACAGCATAAACAAAAAAATGACTGAGTGCTCCTTTAATAGAAGCCATATAGAGTTTTGTACGCTGTCAAACATGCATTTGGACGCATTTGCCTTGAGGCAGGCATGCTGAAAGACCATGGAACATGCTGGCTGCCATTTAAAAGGATTGCTGGATAACCCGCCACATAAGCATATGCAAACAAGTATGCTGGTTAACATTCAGAGGAGGAGTATCGTCGACCTCAGCTGGTATAAGCTCATTAGCATAATGCTTCTTAATATTCGCAAGCTCCGAGAGAGTAAGAAGAAGGAGAGGTCACCAGGAAGACAACAACTGAAAGGCTAGCTTTATTAATATGTCTAATGGTTTTGGAATGGTATGCGTTTATGCAAAGGAGCAGTGCGAGTTCACAGCGGCGTTTCGTTTTGATCTGAGGGCGATCGATAATGCATTTCACTGTGGAGAAACTCAGTCTCAAAGTCCTCGAGGTAAACCAATCATCGCAGATCTTCCACAGTCCCATAAGAGCTTAAAATGGCACCAAATGGCAAATCAGTCTAACCATGTCCATCATCATTTATATTACATGCTACTTAATTGGTTTTGTAGAAAGCAGGTGATGGACGATGATTGTGTTTTAAGAGCACATGAAAAGTCTAGCATCAATTGATGTGCCCAAATTGACGAGTTTTGTTAAGCAGTCAGCCATATAAGGCTGAGATCCAATTATATTACGATCCATTTGTGTTCCGATTAATACACGTGTATCATCTGTATTTTGGTTTTAGTAGTAGCAGTGGACTTAGTCTTTAATATTTTGCACTCACTACGGGCCAAATATAACTTACAACCCTCTTATCAATTGGCTGCATTATGCAAAAACAGGTTATGAGGTTCTGGCTGATATGTGACATATTACATTGAAAACAAAACAAGTAAAAATGATTCTCTGGAACAATAAGGTGGTGTTCAAACTGGCAGGATACTAGGACAATAGTCCCACCTTTTTCCTGCGGCTTTCCCAAAGTTCCTTCCAGGCTACACTGTTACGCTGATAACAGATAAAGAGGGATCGCCCATTTTTACCAACTTCCTGTTTTTAGACTTTTTTCTGCATCATATTTTTGATTCCTTTTGTCCAGCCCTGAGCGATTTTGAGGAGCCTCAAATGTGTTATCATTGATAAAATTCTCTGCTGTCAACGTTTTGCATGTGTTGTTTTTTACAGTACTTCATCAATATTCAGACAGGTTGAACCTTCATGCATCTTTATCTATTAGCACCAAATTAATACTTTCATTTTGCATTTAGAAATATGTACACTACCATTCAAACGATTATTTATTATTTTTGAGTCCAAAGCTGCATTTGCTTGATTAAAAATTAAGTAAAAACAGTAACATTGTGTATATTAACTTCTGTTTTAATATTTAATGTAATGTATTTATTTGATGTCAAAGCTGAATTTTCAGCATCATTATCCCAGTATTCAGTGTCACATGATCCAGAAACCAATCTAATATGCTAATTATTATTATTTAATTGTGTGTGTGTGTGTGTGTGTGTGTGTGTGTGTGTGTGTGTGTGTGTGTGTGTGTGTGCGCGTGTGTGTGGAAAGTTGGGAACTGTGTTTCTTTGATGTATAGAGAGTTCAAAAGAACAACATTTAATTTAAATAGAGATTTTAAAAAGTCTTTGTCATTTTTGATCAGTTTAATGCACCCTTGCTAAATAAATCTATTAATTTCAATATCTAAAAAAAAGGCTTTCTGACATCAAGCTTTTGCAATGTTGGCACAGTTCTGGAGTAGTTTTCAGTGGTCCAGTCAGCGCTGTGTGTCATATACGGTGAGGACTCTCTGAAGGGCGTTAGTTCACTTCCCCGTGCCTTATTGTATTTGAATAATTCACGTGCACTTAACCTTATCAACATTCATGTCAACATTTAGTTGTTCTTAAAACAACAGCAGAACAAGGACAAGCAGATGAGAACAGCTTGCTAAAAAAAATACCCATAAACGTTGTTTATGCTGTCTTTGTTGAAAATTGAGGTATCATGAATTGTTTGCGTGTTTACTGCCATTTCTACTGCGGTTTTGGCTTGTTTACGTCGTTAGTATTCCCTGAGATCTGTCGGCGGCTGTCACTGATATGTAGGTGGAAGAAGTTCAACAGCAGTTGTACAAACCCTGCGCGTGATTGCCCACACACAGCTCTGTTTAGCTCATCAAAGACCTTGTGTACATTTCATGAGTCCTGAAAGGTGAGTCTAAATGGAGTCTGCCTGGCTAAGGACTTTTTAAATGTCAGTTCGCAGATGTGGATATATAAGGACAATTCACACCGATTCCCACGTTTTGTGAACGATTAGGTTGCTTTCAGCACAGTACCATTTAAAACGGAGATGTTGATACTTCTCGTAGTACTATTAATGCTGTAACACACTGCCTCTTAACAAAATCAGTTTTTGATTTAGGTGGAAACACAACTGTCTTGTTCAAACTTTAACAACAAGCACCAACAGGGTGAACACACTGATCCAGCACAACCCAACAGCCATTGGAAGCTGGTGCTTGCCAAGCACTAAACTTACATTTAGATGATGTCAGCAGGGTTATTATTGTAAACTATTAAGGAAAAGATTGTCATATATAATGAAAAATGTGCTACTAGTAGCAGGTAAATCTGAAAACAGTGACATCACAATAATAAACCAGCATGCAGGAAATCACAAATAATGGTGCAACTGTATGAGTTAAAGAAAATTTGTTAAATTATTTCACTTAATTTGATGCAAACAGCCACAAACAAAATTTGTAAAGATTAAGCTTGCCAATTTTAAACCCTACGTTGAGATTTTTGACAATGACCCTGAATTTCTCCCTTTTTTTTTGGTTCCCATGTGGAAAACCTCTTATAAATTATACTAAATTGTTAATACTAAATTGTGTGTGTGTGTGTGTGTGTGTGTGTGTGTGTGTGTGTGTGTGTGTGTGTGTGTGTGTGTGTGTGTGTGTGTGTGTGTGTGTGTGCGTGTGTGTGTATGTGTGTGTGTGTGTGTGTGTGTGTGTGTGTGTGTGTGTGTGGTTCAGATATACCAGATGTCCCCACAAAGATAGTAATACCAGTCATTTTTTGACCCTGTGGGTAAATTGTTTGGTCCCAATGAGAAAACAGCGTATATATAAATCATCTTTGAAAATGTCAAAATGCAGAGCACTTTCTGTAATGGGTAGGTTTAAGGCAGGGGTGTCCAATCTTAGTCCTAGGGGACCACTGTCCTGCAGAGTTTAGCTTCAACTTGCCTGAACACACCTGCCTGGATGTTTCTATTATGCCAAGTAAGACCTTGATTAGCGGGTTCAGGTGTGTTTAATTGGGGTTGGAGCTCAACTCTCCAGGACAGTGGCCCTCCAGGAGCAGGATTGGACACCTGGATTGCACATGTGTTGTAAAAAGCAGCTGCTATTGTTATTTACCAAGGATATGGGATGTTGTTGTCTTTCTAAGCTCACGGATCTACCATAAATCTGAGCTGCTTGGCCCCTGTGGAGCAGTGAATGGGTCGAGAGCCACCATTGGCACATTGATGAATCCCTTTAGACATTCCAATCAATACGGCTTTATCTTCAGGCAGCCCGTGCAGATGCCCATGTTAGTTCACCTGAGGTCCTGAAGGACTGATCGGTGCGGTGTACATCAAAGTTCACTATCAGCTATAGCACGCTAGACAGCTACAATCAGCACTGAAGGCAGGAACCTCTCATTTTCTATGTCAGCAACAGATTACTGATCTATAGCCGACTCTTTCCTTTGGCTGCAGTGTTATATGTCATCTTTATCAAACATGATCTATGTCTCTGAAATGCAGCAGCTTTGGTTTATTCCATCAGTCAGTCAAGAGCAAAAAATAAATAAAATAAAATAAAATACAAGAACAGCACAACAGGGGTGCACAGATATATCACTATAAATGCAAATCACGTCGCTAGGGAACTACTATACAGTATAAGAAATGATTCTTTTCAACTGTTAAAAATCCAGCCCTTTCCAACTTTGGCACATCACATACCTGTACAAAAGTTTACGGATACTGTTTGCAAGGACTGCTGAGGCATTAAATAGGGTTAATTTGTGCAAGCGGGTGATCAGATTTCCTATCGATTGTGACAGTGCAGATTGCCTTCCAGATAAATGAAATCCTATAACACTGAGTCCTGTTGCAGGGACTGATAATGCTGTTAGCGGCAATTAATGCTCTTCCGTAATTAGCTTATATCCAAGTAATTAAAACAATGACAGTGTAAAGTAATTATGTTACATGCTAACTCAATATTTTGTCTGTGTTATCTCAACCTATATACTGGATATCTTGTTTTCTCAGCATAATGGAGCACCCTTTCACCATTTGTTTACATGTGGGTCATTGTCTTCATTATGTACTGAAGGGTTTTTATAGAATGGCTAAATAGGGATCAAAAATATAATAGATTATGTAATCGTGAGATTTATTGTATATATATATATATATATATATATATATATATATATATATATATATATATATATATATATATATATATATTACAGTTTTATATCTTTATGTTTGAAGCCTGAAATATGGTAAAAGGTCGCAAAGTTCAAGGGATCCGAATACTTTTGCAAGGCACTGTATACCAATATATATATATATATATATATATATATATATATATATATATATATTGTATATATATAAGTATAGATAGTGCAGTATACAATGTATACAAGTAATAAGTATACAGTGCCTTGCTTTATATTTTTATGTTTCAAACAAAAAGATATAAAACTGTAATTTTTTGTGTAGAATCAACAACAAGTGGGACACAATCATGAAGTGGAACGGAATTTATTGGATATTTCAAACTTTTTTAACAAATCAAAATCTGAAAAATTGGGCGTGCAAAATTATTCGGCCCCCTTAAGTTAATACTTTGTAGTGCCACCTTTTGGGGATGGTGTGTTCAGGGTGATGAGCTGTGTTGCTTTTACGCCAAACATAACGTTTTGCATTGTTGCCAAAAAGTTCAATTTTGGTTTCATCTGACCAGAGCACCTTCTTCCACATGTTTGGTGTGTCTCCCAGGTGGCTTGTGGCAAACTTTAAACTAGGGATGCACCGATACCATTTTTCCAGAACCGATCCGATCCGATATTAAAAATGTTGAGTATCAGTCGATACCGATACTAAACCGATCCGATACCAATTCAGTTTTGTCTATGTAGAATTTAGTTGGGAAAAAAATATAAAAAATAACTAAAAACATTTAGTTGGGAAAAAATAAAGGAAACCACAAAAGTGAATAACTGTAGCTGTAAATCTGGTAAAATATGTTACACAAAGTATATTCAGGAAAAACAAGTAAATATATTTATAGAAATAGGGCCTATATACTAAGAAATTGCATTTATTTTAAATGTATAATGCATATTTTTAATGAGGCAGCAACATATAGATAGAGCAGAACAAGAAAAGCTATTAATAAGGCTTTCATAGCGCAACAGTAGCATAATACAGAGCGGCACAAAGCGCTTACGCGCATCCCGTGCGCAGGATGATGGGCTTGAAGCAACACGGAGTCACATGCTCACAGCCACAGTCATAGACGCTCACAGCGCGCCGCGCTCCGTCCGCATCGAGAAGTTTAAAACAAGATATAGACGCTTAGTATATCTATGCAGTATTCTTATAAGCCGTTTATTTTAATAGTTTAACATTTCAGTTACTGTGTGTGAAAAACAATATAATAACTAGTCCAGTGTTGTGATCTAACTGACACCCGGTAGAAAGTAACACGGTTTACAGCAATAAACGCCAGCAGATAGCCATTTTTTTGAGAAACCATAACGTTAGAGCATTATCTACAGATCAAGCATAATAACAGAAACAATAAATAATCTTGGAAAGTTTCATTGTGTTGAGTGTCATAACCGAACGCGACAGTTTAAAGCTGAATGGAGAGTGACTGACAGCCGCAGTGGAGGGAAGCATTGACGTGAACTAATCTGTACTCGCATTAAACGATGGAATGGCTTCAGAACACTTATAATATAGTGCACGAATCATTGATGCTTTATAAGGTTTTACTCTTCCATAAAGGCCAGATTTGTGCAGAATAAGACTGATTGTTGGCCTATGGACAGAGTCTCCCACCTCAGCTGTAGATCTCTGCAGTTCATCCAGAGTGATCATGGGCCTCTTGGCTGCATCTCTGATCAGGCTTCTCCTTGTATGAGCTGAAAGTTTAGAGGGACGGCCAGGTCTTGGTAGATTTGCAGTGGTCTAATACTCCTTCCATTTCAATATTATCGCTTGCACAGTGCTCCTTGGGATGTTTAAAGCTCGGAAAATCTTTTTGTATCCAAATCCGGCTTTAAACTTCTCCACTACAGTATCTCGGATCTGCCTGGTGTGTTCCAGAGGTTTAAACGGACCTCTGAGACTATCCCAGTGCAGGTGCATTTATACGGAGGCTTGATTACACACAGGTGGATTCTATTTATCCTCATTAGTCATTTAGGTCAACACTGGATCATTCAGAGATCCTCACTGAACTTCTGGAGAGAGTTTGCTGAACTGAAAGTAAAGGGGCCGAATAATTTTGAACGCCCAATTTTTCAGTTTTTGATTTGTTAAAAAGGTTTGAAATATCCAATAAATTTCATTCCACTTCATGATTGTGTCCCACTTGTTGTTGAGTCTTCACAAAAAAATAAAGTTTTATATCTTTATGTTTGAAGCCTGAAATGTTTCAAAAGGTCGCAAAGTTCAAGGGGCCGAATACTTTCGCAAGGCACTGTATATAGACATAAATATAAATGTTATTTGTTATGTGTTTTATGATAATCTGACCCTTTAAACACTTATTCAAATAAATGTTATCATTATTTTTAATGACATTGAAAAGCAGTTTCTTAAAATCTAATGCATGTGAGATCACCCATTTGCAATTTTACAATTTAAAATTACTGTTTTCTATTTATTTTTTTCTCTTTTAATATAATATTTATTTTATTCTTGAGTTTTCAGCATCATTACCCTAGTCTTCAGTGTCCACATGATCCTTCAGAAATCATTATAATATGCTGATTTGGTGCTCAAGAAACATTATTATTATTATCAATGTTAGATAATTTATTACTATTACAAATAGTTGTGCTGATTCATATATTTGTAGGAATTGATACATGAATTCAGGATTATTCGATAATTAGAAAGTTAAAAGTTCTTTACTTGAAGTAAAATTCTTTACTGTCACCTTAGATCAATTAAATACATGGTGTTTTTTATGGTCCAGTCTAAAAAGTCTACTTAAACTACTACTTCATCAGCGTTATTCACTTGGACCTAACCTGAAGTTAAAGGTCATTGGTGGAGGGGAGTTCATGTGACTACAGCATTGATGGATCCCCCTGCGGGGCATTGACCTCAGCACCAGGAAGATGTTGGAATGGAGGAGATCAATGAACACTCAAAGAGAGCAGTCAACACCTGCTGATACAAACATGTTTGATAAGCTCAGCTCCAGAGCACCCATCAATGAGCTGCAAAGAGATATTGAACTGTAAGAGAGCTCAGACAGTCGTGGGATTTCAATCACAACTGCATTGTGATGCGATATGGCTGAAAAGGATATGAGACTGAGCAAAGATACAGACTCAACAAGATCTGTTTTTCAGACCTAAAAGCAACAGAAAGAAAACAACACTGCACAGTTTTCAGCTGTCCCAAATGAGATTGCCATTGTGAAACAATCGTGACGATTTCTGTGATCGTGGCCCCTAATCGGTGGTCCTATGTTTTAAAATGAGAGGTTCAAATTTGTCACATTCTTGAGACCAAAGATAGCCTATGACAATTTTCTGACTGTCAGAAACTCGGCATGATCACTCTTTCCCCACCAGCATTTAAAAAAAAAAAAAAAAAGTTGTCAGCCACCACCAGGGTTTTTGACCATTTTCACCAAAATGTAATAGCCCATACAATATTTTGTTTTATGAATATATCAACAGAAAGAACCGACCCTCTTCTTTTTTTTTTTAAACTGTTTTATTCTAAGTTAATGCATTCCTTTTTTTATCAACACTTGAATATGGGTAAGTTTCATAAAAAAAGCAACATTTTGAACAAAAAGCTGAGAAAATCATGTTTTTGTGAAAGACGGAATCCAGATCAGATTCAGAGTGATGATCAAACACAGATGGAGTAGACCGAGTCCATCAACACCCCTAATGCTCGCGCATTCCTGTAGCTTGTCCTGGGTCCACATTTCATTAACTAACATTAGGCAGTTTTGATTTATATGATTTTTAATGTTGATAATCAAGTTAATTTTCATATGCATATGATTACATACTATCGCTTGTTTCACTGCATCTTCCTCGCGTGCGTTTTGATCAGGAGATTCAGTACTCATTCAGAAGATGCATAATAGCGCCCCCTAGCGAATTACAGTGAAAACACGGAAACACAGAAAATTCAGTTTTCTCGCAAATAACGGAAAATTCTGTTTGGCGGGGAAAGAGTTAACAAGGTGCTGAATGAGCATGTTTAGATAACTGACACAGATGGAAAGCACTCAGCCAATCAACAATAGAGATATATATATACGCAGCAGTCCTACCTCCGTTTGTTGACAGTTTATCAGCATCCCTCCACTACACCTTCTCCACACTTTTTAGTTCTAAACCACTTACATAGACGGGGGGTAGACTACTCTGGGTGCGGGCCAAATTCTGAGCTCTAAGCTCTCCCCCTAGACAGCACGGCAAATACACATTTAAATTTACTCTCCATAAATGATTTCGAAGCGTGAACTCGTGAAACTCTTATATAATCTTATATAATTGCCGACAGAAAGACATCAATAAAACAGCTTGTCAACAACATATCACGTGATGTTACATTTACCTCAGTAAAGCCATAGCTTGTTAGTCAGATAGAATAATCTAGATAGAGAGTAGTTATTTTAATAAATATATCCATTAAATTACATATTCATTATTAATATATATGTCTCGTTTATTGTATGTTTGAATAAATCTGTCATGAAAAGTGTTATAGGTACGACAGCCACCATTAAATGGTTAAATTGCACAACAAATTGAAGTAGAACCATAAATAAAAAAAATATATATAAAAACTGCCTTATGTGCATTTTAAATGTTAGTATAAAACATAACATTTGAGTGTTATGATATCTAAAATTAATTTGAACTTGTTCATTTTAACCTTTAATATTATAGTAATGCTATAACATAGTTATAACATAGTTTATGAATCAGCTTGTGGATCAAAATCTAACTGATTTGTGAAATATGTCAATACCCAGGCCTAGTGCTTAGAGAAAAAAAAGTTTGACAATCCACAAGAGGCCAAGATAAGAAAAAAGGTAAAAACAAAGAAAACAGGATTATCTGATGAGTCATGCATCCTGCTGAGTGTGTCTACAGGTTTATTCACACACATACGAAAACACACATCTATCTACACATCCACAATACACATACACAAGTAGAAAGCAGGGAAAAGAGTGTTAGCCAAAACTGTGTGTGTGTGTTACGGGTGATAGCGTTGTGCTAATATCCAGCTGTGTTGGACTACATCATTCTCCTGCCTTATTGAATGGAAAAACGATCAAAGGTGTCAAAACTGATCATTCACTTACAGTGACTAAGACGGCTGATCGTAATAGGGCACTGACTCACTCCCAAAACACAGAGCAGACGGGACCGCTTCCTCAGCGCTAGAAAACAGCGGTTCTCGAATACAAGACTCAGGAGTAAAGGTCTCCAGGGTCGGCCACTATGCAATGTGACGCTGCCTGAAGTCGACAGCCCTAATTGTAAACATCTGAGAGGGCTTGTGATCTGTCACCAGGCAACATCGGCTAGATGGCAACGTTGGCCTAAACGACGTCTGTTAGAATCAGAACTCTGTCAATCACAGGACGCCGTGGAGTCTAATTTTACATACGCCGAGGATGTTCTCAGCTAGCGTGCCCATCTGATGGAGTGGGCTTAATTTAATTCAAGCGAATTACTAAATCTTTCCATTAGCAGTGGATTTGGAGTTTCTAGGTGCCCTGGATGTACATTATTTATAATGAATTTGGTTGTTGTTGTCGACTTTTAATAACAGTGCACAGGTGCCCTTTACTTAACCAGTCTTCAGTTCAGGAAAGATCTTGCATTTATAAGCCTTGAGCTCCTGTAAGTTGAATGCTAGATCATAGAATGGTCTCAAAATGAGCTTTTAAAGGGGTCATGAACAGCTTTGCTTTTTCTTTTTTATATAATGTTCTCTGGGGTCCACTTATGATCAAAAACATCCTAATTTAGAAGTACTGCAATAAGCTATTTTCTATCCTGTTTTTTTTTTTTTTTTTTTTTTTTGATGGTCATGCCGCATTCAAGACCTGGAAATAAATGGCTGCCATGATTGGGTAACAGTTTTGCATATTAAAAGGATTTGCAACATCCCCACCATTACACCTATGGAATTGTTTTAAAGGTCCCGTTCTTTCAAAGCTTTGATTATGTTTACAGTGTGCAATATAACATGAGTTCATGTTTCGCGTGTAAAAAAACACAGTATTTTTTACACAATTGACTAATCTGTACAGCGCTGTTTTCTCCGTCCTAAAAACGGCCTGATGATTTCCTTGTTCTATGAAGTCCCTCCTTCAGAAACATGTAATGAGTTCTAATTGGGCCAGCGGTTCCCGTGTTGTGATTGGACAGCAGCTTAGCGCATTTTGCCCGGAAAGGTCCCGCCTCTTACCATAACGGGGAGATGCAAGCGCTAAATGCGCGCTCTTCTCCACGTGGGAGAGCAACAAGACCACGCCCCCTATTCCACACCCCCTATTTTGCGTGTTCCTGTGGGCGGAGGGTTAGTCAACAAACTGTTCTAGTGACATCATCTCAGGAGGAAAAGCAGGGCTGTAGTCCAAACCGGCCGTTCGCTGTAGGCTTTGAAAGGGAACTTCTGTTAAATAAAATATCTCGCTTGGCATTGAACTTTGAGCTTTATAATTTTACAGGTATTATTTATGCTCTAACAGCAACATTACACAATAACTAAAGTTTAAAAGATGGAATCGCGAAGAACGGGACCTTTAAAAACTTCAGATGCTGTCATAGTCGTTACATACTAGAATTACATATGCTTCATAAATCTTGGTTGTGGCCAAAAAAGTTTAAGTACTTAAAGTTAACACATAGTTGACCAATAATATATTGTGGTGTATGTACCACTGTTTTTCGCACTTTCGTTCATGTAGGCTAGGCCATAGGAAGTGAACAAACGAACTGTATCTGACTGGGGCTTCTTTAAAGCTACACTGTGTGATATTTTCCCCCAACTAGCAGTGAAAAGGTATATGATAATCCAGGGAATAATAGTTTCTGTTCCTCTAAATTCTGATTTCGTTTAACACGGCAATCAATTTCGTGTTAAAACGCGAAAGCTGAAGCTTGAATTTACGGGTATGTCCCTCTTTGGCTAATGTACTTTCAAGATGGAGGGGCAACATGGCGACCGGCATTCGAACCCCTCACCCATATGTATTTTCAATGGCATATTATAAACTTACGAGAATACTTTATTACTTGAAAGAAGTAAATATACATTAATGAGCACATATATTTTTGAAAGAACTAAGTGTTTTTAGTTAAGAATAAACTAAAAAAGTTACACAGTGTAGCTTTAATGTCTTCTTAATGATCACAAAAAAGGCAATGCAAAGACTGTTTTCCACAACTTTGCACTTCATACTAAACTACTACATGACATGAGCAAGTCAGTAGGTGGGGCTAAAGAAGAAATGATGTAGAAATAGATGTTGTCTGTGTTTAAAATCACCCCCATACCCCTAAACAGGGCACTATAACAGCCAAAACTATAGTGGACGTTATCAAGCACACTTATTTAATCCCACAATGCACCGCAATAATGAGTGGACAATCGATGTACGCTCAATGGCTAGAGGATACCCATAATGCATTATGATGGTCTCACCAAATTAACTCATGTCTCGCTAGAAGATGGCACCCGCAGCTGAATCATCCATACATTTTCCAAACCGCTGGTCCAATGCGGCTACAGCATAATATCATACAAGTAAAAATTCCTTTTTACTTGATTATTAAATTGTTTATAGTTCAAGCCAGTTTGCTAAGTTTCAAGTGATCATTAAACAGTAAGCACAAACTTTGCAAAAGCGATAGCCATCAAGCTTATAGCGTCAGTTCTGGCAGGTCATGTAAGTCAAGCTCGCATCAGCTGGCTTGTCAGCTAATCACTTTTACCTATAGGAATACGACATCTATCAGCATATAAGCTCCTCAGTAATATTAGCAGCTTTCTCATTTCTCCAGAGTTCATTTACCCTCCTCCATCTCCAGCTCCTCCTCTTGTCAGTCACAGGATTTGGTATTCTTGAATCAGACTAAATTCCTGAATAGTTTTGTACATTTAATACCAAAATTAATGATATCTGCAATACATCATGTTGGTATTGTTCTGTTTACCCTAAGGAGGGTTATTGCTGCTCTCCCTGCTCTTATCCATGTTAGGCTGCATGGATGCGCAGGGAGTTCTTGCCCATAACGGCAATTCAAACTTTATGCTGATAATCAATCAATCATCTTTTACGATAGTGGTCCTGACAGAACTTCCGGTGTACTCAATGTCCAAAATCACTAACTCGTTTTCATTCACTCCTTCAAGGACTATATTAGTGAAGTAGTGTAGGGAATAGTGAATGAGGGTATAGGGGGCGATTTCGAACACAGCTGTTGATCTTCTTCTGCAGTGGCAGTCTATCGGTACACTATGACATAATAATGTGACAAAATGTTGAGCTTGGTTTCTATAAAAGCTGTTTTTTGGCATTCTAAAAACTCGCAGGATATGTATAGTATATAGTAACCTCTTACTGTATGTAAAAAATCAAGGAAAATTTGATTTCACAAAGCATGACCCCTTTAAGAGAAAAGAGGAAGACATCAGGGAAGGTAGGTTCCTCTTAACCATGAAAGCAAGCGCCTGGTGACTGTGTTTATTACTTATTAATTATAATTCAATATTAAAAACAGAAACATGTCAGGGTAGGATTACATTAATGTTGAACTAAACTTATTATATTTATTTAAAAAAAACACAAGTTAACAAAATTGATGTCTAGCCCAGGAAAATGTACATATTAGTATAAAAAGATTATGTAAGAGAGACAATGAAATATTAATAACTAATTATGTTGTAGTCAGTGTATGTTTTTTCCTGTGAGTTTATTCTATGCATTTTTTGCATAGTAAAATAAATTCTGCAGCTGTTGCCTTTTTTTGACAAATCATTTTATCAGATAAATACTTTAACCAAGTTCAGTGTTTTGTTCCTCCCTCATAAAACAAAATAGTTTCCTTATATGTTTATGGTTAAATGGAAAACATTTTGTGTATAAAATCCATTCATAAGTGGAGTTACTGTATATACACAAAACCTTAGTTTTTTTCTCACTTTTTTATACTCCCTTTGAAAAGACTTGTAAGACTGACAAAGCATATCACACCATATAATTAACTCCTATTAATTAACCGTGACTCTCCTTCTTCCCCAGGAGAGCGATAGTCTGTGGTGGGATGCGTTTGCTACAGAGTTCTTTGAGGAGGATGCTACATTGACCCTCTCCTTCTGTTTGGAGGATGGACCAAAAAGATACAGTAAGATTTAAGCCTTTTTCTTGTGCCATGTTGTCTTGTCTGCAAATGTGCTTGTACATGTGCCAGCTAAAAGACAAGCTTGAGAGTACACAATTGGGATGTGGAGTCTGAAAATGTTGAAGAGAACAATTTTACAAAAATCTTTAGAGAACTTTGACTCAGCAAAACCCGGCAGTTTCAGATCTTATTGACTATTGGTCTTTCAGGAAACAAGTTTTCAGAAACTGCCCCTCAACGTCACATAAAAGCAACACTGTTGTTAATCTCCTTCCATGTTGTATCGAGAGCTATACTAAGAAAGTGTTGTAATTGGTAAACTGACTTCATATTTGTTCATTATTTTATCTGCAGGTCTGCTAGAATTTGCCACTTTAAAAACCATGAGAGAGTTATTGTTTGCAGTGAGCTCCCTAATGTAATTTTGGCTGCATTTGCTAAAGCTCTGCTAGCCTGTCCATTTCTTTTTGTCTTTTTTCTCTTCTGTACACTTTGCCTATCTCTCTCTCTCTGATGATTTGAGCTACGTTGTCTGTCCTTATTGAGTTCTCTGCTTTTGGTTAGTCATGCAGAACACTTTGCCTGTTGCAAAGAACGAGTGAGTCAAACATTGACTGAAGCCCTCTCCCTTCCCAGGGGTCTTTGTAGTGCTGATAGATTCAGAAATATATACTTTTATTATGCAAAATGAATATGCCATTTGACTGTGGGCAGCATTCCGATAGCTACAGCTTTAGCCCATTTTCAAGACATGGCAATTTATTTTTCTTCATTTTGTGCAGTTTGAATAAGTTTAATTGAACAAAATGGATAATTTGTCATTTAATATATATTTTCCCCAATATAGTTTCAAAGGGTTTTTTGTATGTTAAGTCTACATTGCGGAAAGTAATATTTTGTAATTCTCACATACAGTGTTTAAAAGTGGAAAGACCAAAATCTTGCATCTTGCATATAGGCCCATAGGGAACCAATCCCCCTTATCGATTGAATGGGGACTTCAGTCCGTCTCTTGTGACAGCTCATCTTTAGTCTTCAGAAATGACTCCTCTTAGTTTCAGCCACAAACATACACCCTCACTCCATCACTGTCACACACACACATACACGAGCGAGCGCTGCATACTGCGTTTACTCTGGCTCTTTACATTTCTCGATTTTCTCTCCACCAAGGATCATTAAGGATTTTCAGCTTCGGTATAGCCTCACATCTGTATGCTTGCTTATTCTTGCTTGTTTTTGTATGAAATATTTACAGTAATCACTGTTCAGGTTTTATTGAGTAACTCATTCCTCTGCTTTATTTCAAGATATCAGATCAAAGATAATATAATTCACTTTTTGTTCACCATGTTCTGATTTAATGTATTTAGCTGTTTATGAATTATTTATTAGAAAATAAGGTCGTATCGCACACGTACAGTATCCCATTTTAATGCACTCTCTGGAATACTTGATATTGTGGTCAGATTTTTTTGTATTATAAATCCTCTAACCTGTATAATTGATTTGTTGTCCCAGATAACCTTAGCGGAAGCGTTAAGATAATCTACAAGTAAACTAATAAGATAGTTAGCTCTAAAATCAATATGTACATTTATTTTTTTATTTGTTAAGTAGCCGAATAAACAGAATAATGTACAGTCAGCAGACAGTCATTATTGCAAATAATTCATAAATAAGTAATAAGGACTCTGATTGTACATATGTTTTGTTTGTCTAAACTTTAAAGTTTAAAAACTAAATTTAAAGGTCCCGTTCTTCGCGATTCCATCTTTCAAACTTGAGTTAGTGTGTAATGTTGCTGTTAGAGCATAAATAATACCTGTAAAATTATAAAGCTCAAAGTTCAATGCCAAGCGAGATATTTTATTTAACAGAAGTTCCCTTTCAAAGCCTACAGCGAACAGCCGGTTCGGACTACAGCAGGAAGTGCAGGGATGTAATGATGTCACTAGAATCGTTTGTTGACCAACCCTCCGCTCACAGGAACACGCAAAATAGGGGGCGTGGTCTTGTTGCTCTCTCACGTGGAGAAGAGCGCGCATTCAGCGCTTGCATCTCTCCGTTATGGTAAGAGGCGGGACCTTTCCGGGCAAAGTGCGCTAAGCTGCTGTCCAATCACAACACGGGAACCGCTGGCCCAATCAGAACTCGTTACGTGTTTCTGAAGGAGGGACTTCATAGAACAAGGAAATCATCAGGCCGTTTTTAGGACGGAGAAAACAGCGCTGTACAGATTAGTCAATTGTGTGAAATATACTGTTTTTTTACACGCGAAACATGAACTCATGTTATATTGCACACTGTGAACATAATCAAAGCTTCGAAAACACACGAAGAATGGGACCTTTAATACATTTAATTTCATGCTGATTTATATATTACATTGTTAATATAAATATGAAGAATTTCAACTATTTGTTTTAAGCTAAATGATATCTGTACTCAAAACACATTATATTCTGCAATGTAAAAAAAAAAAAAGATGAAATGCAAAAAGCAATATCAAAGAAAAGAGGCTAAGTGTATAATCCAAAAGGGCAGCAACAAAAAATAAATAAAACAAAATGCAAAATAAAACCACAGCTTTCCTGAAAAATGACAAAGAACACCAAACCTTTTGGTCAGAGCATGGCATCTTTAGTGCCATGTACAGAAATGCATATGTTTATTATTCTGTTTTCTTTCACTTCTTCATTTAATGTTAAATGTTTATTATTTTATTAATATAATTTATTTTTTCAAAATTGATGCCCGTTCACGTTGCATGTTCATAGGTGTTTTTGAATAAAGAAAGGCTCCTAATGGTTGTTAAACTTGGGGTAGCTGAAAAATTACATTAAAAGCTTTGCATGAGCCTTCCTTCAGTACTGAGAAATCTCCTTAAACCATCTACAAGCATTTAAAAATATCACTTACAAGCAGAAAAACAAAAGGCATTGAAGTTTAAGGAGCAAGGTCTTTGCACTTATGTTCACAAACATGTATGATGCAAGATGTGGCTGTTATTTCACCGCAGTACCATTGTGTATGGATGGATAATGGATAGATTATTGAAATGCATTAGTTTAAATGGCCTTCCTTTCTCTGTCTCTCAAGTTCATTCTCCAGGACTGAAGTCTTTTCCTTCTAGTTCACTCTCATTTCTTGTCTCCTCTGCTTTAAAGTGATAAAAGATTAGTTTCTTCATTGTATGTTTCTCTGTATATGTATTTGTTTAACATATGTATTTGTTTATTTTATATTTATATCTATTTTAATAAAAATAATGTAAATATTAGTTCATTTCAAACTCCATTGAAATCAATAGTGGGTCAAGTCCCCTGTGTGTTTCACGCAAGAATGTGGAGCGTGGAGCAGCTGCCTATGTAGACCGTTCCAAATCAGTCACTTATGTCTTTCCATTTCAGGTAGGATTTCATCTTAGAAGGCAGCTGCCTATAGTATGTAGACTAGAGACAGCAACTCACTTAGCTTTGGAATTAGACTTACAATGTATGTGACTTCACCACATTTATCAGCTAAAATGGGAACCTTTCAAAAGAACATTTTATCTCATTGATCTGCAGCACCCAACAGCAACAGAAGACCATTGCCGATACTCTAACCGTTGTCGTTGCTGTGTTTTTTAGCCTGTTCCTGAAATACTGTGAAGTGCTTTAGTTCAGATTTTTCTTAACATCTCTCCTTGTGGACATTATTAGCGGGGGAATAATTAATATCTGATCTGAAACACTGTTCTTGTTTTGGGCTGAGGCAAGGCGAGGAGAATTTCAAGGCGTGATGCAATGCCCCTGCAACTGTGATACCCTTGAAAACTTCCACCACTGAAATGCAGCACTTCATCAGACAATAACAAACAAACAAATGATGAATTTATTAGCACATTGGATTAACACCGCTGGAATCTGCTTTTTTGTGTTGGTTTCCGTTGCTTTAAAATGACATCTGTGTCAAACTTAAGACTCAAACATGTTACAAGCCCCTGTAAAATTTCACTGATAAATATCAAAGAAGATTACATTTTACGGACCTGAGAACCTTTAAAATATTCCAGCAATCATGTCATGTGTTCGTTTTATTCTGCTATATGTAAATCAGCGCTGCTGATGTATATAGATACATTGGGAAACATAGCCCAGAACTAGCGATGCTTAATTTTCCTACTTTGAGTAGGTTCCTTTTAATGTATTGGTCCAGTAGGTTAGTGATTCCATCTGAATGATTCAAACAACTCACTCACAGATTGAATCATTTTGAGTGCTTTCTCATTTGGTGAAACCGTAACATGACACTTTGCAAGACTGAGACTGAGACTGAGTGGATGCATTTGATTGAAATAAATTTTCAAATGCATCTGATCATTTGAAGCTCATAGTTACATTAAGGTTACACAATAGGGAGTAATTCATTTTGTTTAAATGTTTTCCCAAAGTGACTAGAATTGAACACTTTATGCTATTGTTTGTGCATGACACCTGTGACTCCTACAAAATTGTAATGTTAATGAATTAAAATGCTAATATAAGACTGACATACTCTTTTACTTGTTATTGGGTTTTTTACATCTTTGTTGGCTTGCGGTTTGCCTTCCTGGTCGAGAACTGAAAATAAAGTCGAAATTCTGAGTCGATAAGATGCCAAAAGCAAACAACAAATGATGCTGATGTACATTCACCGTGTGCTGCAATATACCAAAAATCATGATCCTATCCTTTATCTCCATACTGACATCTCAAATTGCAAGACAGTGATACATATATGAATCATTAAAATGTTGGTGTCTGGGATGCCATGAGCCCAAAGAATGTATAAACACTGTGAGCTTTAAGATGCTCAGCTTAAATGTGTGAACAGTGCTCATAAACAGCTGTTGAGGTAGTATTCTCAATTGAAACGAGTAGAGGGCTTAGACCCGGAAACAGTGTTCCTTTTATCACGGCTTAAAAAGCAAATAGTAGGGAAATCCCATCTGCCACTATGCACTTTTCCAAACCACACTTATGGTTCTGTGAATTTTTATTATTTTTTTGCAGGTTTTTATTATTAAAGGAAGAATGTATGTAAGAAATGTATTACAATTAATCATAAAATGGCCCTGATTTGTCACTAGACATTAAGAAATCATGTTAATTTCAAATACTTATATCCCTGCCAACAGTAGTCTGAATATTGTCATTTAAAAGTTGTTGTTGCAGCCCTCAACTTATGTTGATGTTGACATGCTGTGTTTTGGCCTGAAGCTCCGCCCTCCACCTATCTACCAATCATGAAGTCAGTAGTGTTTCTGCATCCGGGTTGCCAGATCTGCTCTTGTTACCAAAGCTGCAGATCTACAAACGTTCCTGCTGGATCCTGCAGCCTACCTGGCAACCTTGAGTCAGGGGGGAGGGGGGAGAGGGGATACACCACTCTACAGTCAATTGAAAGTGATTGCAGTACCAGTTTTGACCACAATCTTAAATACGCTTCCTTTAAGTTTTAACATGCCATCTTGATAATGCTGCAAAAACAGTGAGATGCGATACAACCATAAAAGATGTCAGCCTGCGTGTGTACAGACACGTACTGTATTTTAGGAACACTGAGTCAGACAGACAAACTTGATTGCAAAATTATTTGATACGGACTGTAGGGCATAGGCTTTTGTTCAATGATATGGAAATAACAAGCAACATATTGATTTATTGAAGTGACTTTTATGTCTTTATATATTTTTTCTTTAATTATCTTCCTTTGGGTTGTCTGGCTATCATCAGACCAAGCTCAATTTAAAATTGAACATTGGTCTGGGGAGTCTGCTCTGTGTCTTCTACTGCACAAGAGGCATGATCAACTGGCATTATCTGAATGATTCTGTGCACAATTGGATAGTCCTTCAACCAATCAGCTGTTATCAGCAAATATGGATTATTTTTGATTATGTATATTGATATACTATTCAATATTCATTTTATTTATTAGCATGTCATCACTGTCAGGCTGTGTCTGTCTGTCTGTCTGTCAGTCCGTCCTAATATGTTATGCATTTGAGGAGTGGAGATGATTGCCTTAGTCTAGAAGTTATTGTTATCTTTTATAACTTGAATTTGGTCAGATAGCTAAATGAGCTCAGTGCTTAACAGCATGTATGTTTATGAATATATAATGACATGCACTTACTGCTTCAGATGTGGCCATTCTATGATGGAAAAAAACATGTATGTCTGAAATTCGCTGGTCGAAAACCTTGTAACTCTACTGGTGCATGACTTAGGTACAATGTTAATAATATAATGACATCTGCAAGTGTCTGACCATTACAGTTTTTTTTCCAATTGCTAACACAACATTTTGTAAACTAGGCTGGTTTTATCAAAATACTACACAATTCACAAAACCACGCACCCAAACTGCAAAATGTATCATATATCTTGCAAAATGAAGCACTGCAAAACTAAGCACCAAAACTATGTATAGCATTATAAAATTAAACTTTTGCATGAAATGGCACACACATTCCTATTACCAGATTTTTGTCTAACCAACTACAAAATTTTGGGCATAATGAAAAGCAATCTCATCTTTAGTATGCTTTGCCATAATACTAAAATATGTTGTTCAAATTGTAGAAAATTCTTCAGATTGTTCACGTGCACAGAAATATTTGCAGATACACACACATGCTGGTGAAACATTTATTATTAAAATGTTCATCAAACAAGTCAGTGCAATACATTGTAACATATGTGCAGGAGTTTGGCCAGGCGGCACGTGTTGGCCAATTAGCTCATGTAGTATAATTTTGAATGGCAGTGTTTTGAAATGGCAAACATGTGACTTTATGTCAGATTGTTGTGTCTTATTGTTGTGCAGACAACCGTGTTCAGTGCATCTAAAAAGTGTCATTTTGAATTGCAAAATGTGTGTAAAGCTAAAGGACTTTAGGAGATTTGTGTAGAGGTTTTGCTCTCTGTGTTTCAGTTTAAATAATTGTGCTGTGCATGTCATTTTAGTGTGTTAGCAATTGAAAAAAAATGTAAGCCACAATATAACACAATAATTTTTCCCTGAAAAGTAGTGGTTTTGTAGTGGTTTCCACCCAACAGAGATGATATAATTAATTTGATGAAACATTTTAATTAATTGCCAGCCCTAGATTACATAAACCTTTTAAAAAATTTTGAGGTGGCGAGTCTATTGTTTAAGATTACTTGTGAAGGAAAACACAGCAAAGAGAGACAGAGCGAGCTGTGATTGACAGTGTGGGGGGTTGAGCAGTCTCAGCTGCAGTCCGGTGCTGGCAAAGACGCAGGTCTCCGATGACTGACAGCCCAAGTTTCAAAACAACCTCGAGATGGTCTCTGTGTGTTTTATGAGCGCTCTCAGATGGTGTATCTGCGGCTCTGGATTGATACCGTTAAGATTACAGGGATGTTAAATGCATCTGTGCACTGGATTAAAGTGTGTGTGTGTGTGTGTGTGTGTGTGTGTGTGTGTGTGTGTGTGTGTGTGTGTGTGTGTGTGTGTGCGTGTGCGTGTGCGTGTGCGCGTGTGCGTGTGCGTGCGTGCGTGTGCGTGTGCGTGCGTGCGTGTGCGTGTGTGTGTAATGCCACTGCTTCCGAGCATATTATGTGTGTGGGCAGCAGGAAAAGAGAACAGCTGTGTAATAGGATGGGTATTTCTCTGCTCTTCCTGCTATCTCTCTTCCCAACTCTTTATTCAATAACAAAACAATATCGACTGTACTGTCTGTCTTAATTCACCTCCGGATCTGCATCCGACTTGTGCGCGTGTATACAGTGTGTGTCAGATCCATGTGCGGCCATGCAAGATACGCACATATAAGCCCTGCTCTAACCTCATATTAATACAGATTCAGCAAGTGTGTGTCCCTGAAAATTGGTCGATCATGTCAAACAGGTAACTGGTTGATTGAGTGTTTACCGTGTCCATTAAAGCTCTCTGAAATGAGCAGGGCTCTGTTATTGGTGTGTGTGTGTGTGTGTGTGTGTGTGTGTGTGTGTGTGTGTGTGTGTGTGTGTGTGTGTGTGTGTGTGTGTGTGTGTGTGTGTGTGTGTGTGTGTGTGTGTGTTTTACTCATGGAATGGGGGCAGAAATTCAGTCACACTGCACGGTAGATTTGGTAAATACAGAGTCATGAAAAAATTAGGAGTTTTGAGGAGCCTGGTGCACTTTTGAGCCCCGAACCTTCCAGAAAGTCAACAAAGCCCATGCATAATGAACGTGAGGCGCTCTCTTCTTATACACTCAGACACCATATGGAAAAGACACATAAGCTTTGGCAAGTAGTTTGTAGACGTACACAAACTCGCACAGAGACATATATCAACTATATTGATAATGCATGCATTTAGTCGGGCCCTTTTATAATGGACTAATGTAAAACTAATGGATGGAGGAGATATATACGTGTGTGTCATCAGGACATTAAATGTTTATGCTCTGTTTCCAATCCTCACTGCTGATACGTGTCGATTGCGGACTCAGGCTTCTTTTTCCTTTTCGTTTAGTCCTGAACTCCCTCTCTTCTGTTTTCTGCTGATGTCCCCAAAGTCCTATTGCCCCCGTTGACTAAAACATATCTCTAGAAAGTTCCGCAGTGATGGTCACCAGCATATGTTCTTTTTGACATGCCAGTCTTCAGCAAGGGGTGTCTTAACTAACTGGTCCAGCAATGTCACCAGCCATATAGATAATAAGAAATACAGTAGAGGTTCCCTTTCGAGGGAACATTGATGGCGTTCTCATAGCATTGACATTGCATCTCGTTCTCACTCTCAGGGAACCGGGTTATATACATAAACCTGAGACATTTTTATTTTTTATAAAAATGTGTTCATTATCATTCAATAAAATGTTTAAGTGTCTTTGAAGTCTCTTATGCTAACCAAGGCTTCATTTATTTGATGCAGTACAGTAAAATACAGTAAAAGTAGTGAAATATTATTGCAATTTAAAATAGCTATTTTCTTTTTAAATATATTTTAAAATGAAATTCATTGTGATGGAGAAAGTGAATTTTTAGCAGTCTTCAGTCTTCAGTGTCACATGATTCTTCAGAAATCATTATAAAATACAGATTAGCTGCTCGAGAAACATTCCTTATCAATGTTAAAAACTATTGGAAACTGATGCAGTTCTATTTCAAGGTGTTTGATAAAAAGAAAGTTCAAAAGAACAGCATTTATTTAAAATAGAAATATTCTGTGACATATTAAATGTCGTCTATCTTTAATCAATTTAATGATTCATAGCTGAATAAAACTATTAATTTATTTTAAAATAAATCTGACTGACCATAAGTTTTATTCTGTAACAGTAGTGTACAGTACAGATTATGATATTTTATTTGGTGATTAAATCTGCACTATGTAACTTTTCCGTCCGCTAGAGGGCGTCTATTCAAAACAAATGCGTAGCTTGATGATGCTAAGTTTGCGCTCAGAATCTTGGGTCACAGTAGCCGGGGCCATTTCCACATTTTCAGTCATGAGTATGAGGTAACGCAGCTCTGTTTATCATATCAGATAAATTTTATGTGTGTTTAAAGTTATGTTATGATGTTACTCTGTGCGGCTGCTGTGACACTTGTTCACACTGATAAGAGTAAAGCGTTTCTGCCAGATATAAAAAATAAAAAACGAGGGTAACGCAGATATGCTGGAAACCGAATGCAGATATATGACGCAATTGACAGGCGACTCGCTCAAACGTCCCGGTTCCGTGATTGAAATAGCAATTTTCTCACAATTTACAAATAGTTGGAAACATTTGGGATATTGTAATAACTCAACTGAACAAAATATATAACACTTGCCTGGTGGATTTTACTGGAAAAATCCTACATAGTGCACCTTTAAAATAACTGTACTAATTCAAAATAAATAAAAAATAAATATCAATGGGGTAGTTAAGGAACCAGATTTGTTATTTCCTTTATCTTTGTCCTTTATTGGCCATCCTTCCATTCCATCCTTGTTTTCTGTCGATCTCCTCTTCATACAACCATTCTATCACTTATTCTACCAGATGTGAGGCATTGTTCCTGCAAGGCCTGGCGTCAGGTGCACGCAGCAGTAAAGACGGAGGTTATTTAAACAAACCCGGCAGGGAACCTTCCCTCCCACTTCATAATTCACTCAAGAGGAGTGGGAGGGTGGTGTTGGATTGATCGTGGCACAAAGGGAGGAATTACCTCTTGGAACAAGACTTCCCATGTCCTCTTTATCAGTGGCAGAGACAAGGCCATATCTACAAGCATCATCTTGAGCCCAGCAGAGGGCTAAGAGAGGCTTAAATGCTGCACTGAATCCTGACAGCGACAATGATACAGGCTTAAAGAGTCCTGTGGTGTGACAGAAACTTTGGAGATGTTTCTGACAGATGGAATACTTGATGGAGAGACTGTCATAAGCCCCGTTTCCACGAAAATTACCCGGAACAATTTGTACCAGGAACTTTTCTACAGGAACTCTCCCCCCCCCCCCCCCCCCCCCCCCCCCCCCCCCCCCCCCCCCGACTCCCCCAGACCTGCAGCTGTCTGCGTTTCGACCGCGATAAAGTTCCGAGAAGATTAGGCAAATTAGCCCGGTGATGTAGGACTGCGAGTACTGCTCCTCCAAGCCAGTGACGGACAAGGCTGTCACTTTTTATTCAATATTCGAATATGCATTCGAAGATGACGTGAAATATCCGTAATCGAACTATAAAAACTATCCGGTTTTTAAAGTGCCATGTAGCGCAATTTCTTTTACTGTCGGTGCGTTTACATGGAGCACTGCCTAGTTTAAAAGTCCAATCTGAAGGAAAATGCTCCATATAAACACCTCAATCGTAATAAAAATGCCCAAACTGAATGAAATTGTAATCGTTTTGAGATGGGTGGATAAACCTTTTCATGAATCGATCAAACTAAACATTTCACCATGTAAATGACCTGACCGGATTACTTTTGAGTGTGCGTCCTTATGTGATGTACACAGCGCGCGCCTTCACCAAGCATGACAAGAGAGGAAAATACATTTTTCTGAGGGATAAACTTTTTATTTCATAAGAAGTTATGAAGATAATGTTGGCATAATGACACTGTCCCTAGTTGCTATGGCATCCGTAAACACATTCCAGCTGCTGGAGATGACGGCGTTGTAGATAATTTAATATATTCGAATGCATTGCTTGATATTTTAATTCCGTTCAATTAGATTTTTTTTCAAAAATGACAGCCCTAACGGACAGTAATCATGTTTGTGTGTACCGATTGAAAGATTTAGAGGACTGTTTACATGAGACGTTATCTAAACCGATCTGGTGTTTACATGTGATGACTTTCAATCGCAATCATTTTGTCAAGCAGTTTGTCTGCCGCATCAAAAATGTCAACGCTGTTTTCTCCAGCAGCTGGAATGTGTTAACTGAAGCCATAGCAACTCTTAACGGCCACCAGGACTAATACAGTATTATATTATAAGCTAGGTATTTGTTTAAATAATCATCTGAGAAAAAAAAAATCTTCTGTCAGGCGCAGTTAAAGTAAAAACTGCCTGGGGCAATATACGCTGTCTCATTACTCCAACATTATCTTCATAACTTACGAAATAAAAAGTTAACCCCTCAGAAAAATTAACTTTCCTCTCTTGTCAACATGAGCGCGGCGTGTAAGACTGATTATTACTGAACGTAGACCAAACCTCGCAAAAGACTTTTAAAAATGCCGAGTTGAAATAAAATGCTGCCTGAGCTCAACCAATCAGCGTGTTCAGCGCCCAAGTCCCGCCCTGGAAAGTTCCTGAACTTTGAAAAAGTACTACCTCGCGAGCAGGGCCGTTTGGAGGGGGAAATATTTACCCGGAACTTCATTTATACCCTGGTTCCTGCGGTCTAAACACACGAAGTTCCACCCAAAGTTCCTAGTTCCTGGGTAAAGTTCCTGTGGTGGAAACGGGGCTTTAGATCACACTGTGCCCATATCTTCCAAGTAAATGTTCCTATTGGAACCAAAAAGTTGAAAAGAGTTGCAAAGAGTTGTACATTGTGATGCTGTAGGGGAACCTTTTTATGTTTCACAATGAACTTTGAATTTTCTGCAGTATTTTTGGTTTGATTGCGTATTGCTCTCCTCATTTGTAAGTCATTTTGAATGAAAACGTCTGCTAAATGATTAAATGTGAACATGTAAACAAAAATGTAAACTAAGTGTTTTTGTCCTTGCTATAAAAGTCAGTGGGGTCCAGTTTTGTTTTGGACCACTTGACTTCCACAAATGGACAGAAATTATTAAATTGTGGCCTTAAAAAAATTACATATATATATATATATATATATATATATATATAATTTTTTTTTCTTCTGGTTATTTCATGTCAGGCAACTTTTTTTTCCATTTCCAAAATTTTGCACCATATATTTTGCCATACTGAAAGTGAAACTCCAGCTGTCTCTTATCGAGTCACTGTTTCCATGTTGATGGAGGATAGACATTTCAATAAATCAAATCTGGAAGATGATGGGAAGTCATACTGGTTGATAGGGTTGTGGTGGCATCCGTCCGGCAGCCCTTGAGGAAGTATGTGCCCCATGAGCATGCGGCGTAGCTTTGGAGAGAGAGCGGGCCAAGCCAGCCTCTCCTGAATTATGGATGGAGGGGAAAGGGGGGAGGTGTGGATCAGGACTCATGGGAAAAGCACAGCACACATTCAGACACACACACACACACACACACACAAAGGCAGTGGTGTGAGGCCAAGCGTGTTGTGAGGGCGGTTGTGGGTGAGTGGAGCTGTTCGCCTGTGTCTCGTTTTGGCGCGGATGTCTTCAGGGATTACTGCTGAAGAGGGGAGAACTCGGAATCTATCAGACAACCTCCCTCTCTCGCTCTCTACCCATCCTCCACATCAATGAGACCGAGATGTGATGAGTCAGAATATTCTCTGTGGTGTATCATAATCACAGCACAATTATGTCTTTTTATCTGCTGCATCAGTATTCGAATCAGTCACAGTAGCTCAGATCATTTGAGACACTGCATGTGACCTCAAAAATAACACAGACCCACTTTGAGATATGACCAAGAGGGGTTTTTTTTGGCGTAATTCACCTAAACTTTTCAATTCGGTCAACATTTGCCCTTTTTTTTGTTTGCCGTCATGTTTCCAGTGGAACACAAAAAGAGGATTTTTTTTAAGAATGGTTATGTAGCTCTTTTTACATTTCCATTCATAGTGATCACATTGAGTGAGTCTGCCAAACACCCAAAATGACACAAAAAGCAATAAGCAATAAAGTTTCCAAAAAGTTGTCAATAGTCACTTGCAGAAAACTCAGACTCAGCAGGAAGACCAGGCACTCCAGACATTTTGAGCATAACCATATGCTTGTTCGCTCTATCAACCATGTAGATTTCATCAATTCATGATATCTCTCTCTCTCTCTCTTTCTTTTTTTTTGCCCACAATATATTTTATTCTCTGAGATCAATGCACTTTGACGAAAGTTTGAGAGATAGGGAGAAAGGATGGAAGGAGAGGAAGAGGGATTGGATTAAAGTTTTATGAAAGATGAATATTTCATATTCGGGGCACTAAATTCCACGCTAGTGTCGTGTGTGTGTGTGTGTGTGTGTGTGTGTGTGTGTGTGTGCGTGCGTGCGTGCGTGCGTGCCTGCGTGTGCGTGTGTGTGTTTCCTTTATATTATAAAGGTGATGGAACTAGATTTTTATGGCAAATATAAAACCAATTGCTTGTGCAGCATATACTTATTTAAGTAAATGAAAATAGTGGAATGTAGAATTTTAAGAAGACGCATTTGAGCATTGTTTTTTTTTGGGGGGGGGGGGGGGGGGGTTATGTACTGACATATTACTTTTGACATCCCTAAAACATTTTGAATTGCATATTTCAAATAGAGGTTAACATTGTTTGACCTGGAAACTAGTAAATGGTCAGCTAGCTAGCAAAAGCACTACACAATCTTTTGACAAATCATTCTCTCTGGTATATATTATTATTGCAGTTTCACCTTGCCAAGTTATCCTCTGAGAGGGACATATTCTCACATATCTATTTGAACCGATACCTAATCGTTACCTATTCATAATTTACACTTTCAATCTAACTGTCCCACCAGAGAGGGTAAAACATGGAGTCATGGGAGCTGCTTTTGCATTTGAGGCTGGGAATATGTGTCTGAGAGAGAAAGAGAGAGAGAGAATGTAAGTGTGGGTTGTGTTTTGGAATGGAGCGATTGTCCCCAGAGAGATAATTACTGACAAGGAAGGGCAGGGTGAGAGCTGTTCCTCTCTTTTTTTATCCCTTTTTAAACCACATTCTTTTTGGAACCTTGAATGTCTCGCGCCGCATGAAAATCTTGGATGCTTCTTGCAGTCAGTCAATATTGAAGTCAAATAAGTACAACCGCTGTTGTGGTGCTTGATAAGTTCAGTTACGCCAAGCTTTGACACCCTACACGTTTGTTGTTACGACCTCAGTTCTTACGGCACGCTTTATAAATAACAAGTTATTTGTAATGGTGGAAAGTTTAGCTCACTTACAGCAGACTAGATGCACTTTTTGCCTGCTGTTTGTAAAGTCACAGTGTGACCTAAAAAACTGGGTGCAATATTCCCTCCCCATAATGCTGAAGCACAATTAATGATGCTGCTGTTGCAGTTCTTTTCAGCATTTTCTCAGTTCTAAAAATATTCACCTGTTTTTAATGGGATCTCACCTGGGGAAAGCCATCCAGCCAGCCACTGGAGGTCTGTTCCAAAACCTTGTGAGCTGCCGCGCTGTCTACGTTTTGAGGCAGCGGACTTCATGGCAGCATCAATTGAATAAAACGCTCTACTTTGTCAGCAGCTCTGTTCATCATGCAAGGAGTGCTCCTAATAAAATAACAAGAGACTATGCCCACTATTGATTTCAATACAGGAGAGGAATAATGTATAAATAAATAAATACAGTGGGCGGGGCAAAAAATATTTAGTCAGCCACCAATTGTGCAAGTTCTCCCACTTAAAAATGTTATTAGGTTATTAGGTAGGTTATAGGTACAGTTCAATTATAAGAGACAGAATGGAAAAAAAATCCAGAAAATCCCATTGTCTGATTTTTAACTAATGTTTTTAAATTATGGTTGAAAATAAGTATTTGGTCAATAACAAAAGTTAATCTCAATATATTTGTTACATACCCTTTGTTTGGTCAAATGTCTCCACAAGGTTTTTACACACTGTTGCTGGTAGTTTGGCCCAATCAGATCTCCTCTAGAGCAGGGATGTTTTGGGGCTGTCACTGGGCAACAATCCCTCCAAAGAGTTTCTATGGGGGTGAGATCTGAAGACTGGCTAGGCCACTCTAGGACCTTGAAATGCTTCTTACTCAGCCACTTCTTTGTTGCCCAGGCAGTGTGTTTGGGATCATTGTCATGCTGAAAGACCCAGCCACATTTCATCTTCAATGCCCTTGCTAATGGATGGAGGTTTTTACTTAAAATCTGATGATGCATGGCCCCATTCATTCTAGGGCTGTGTATTGCCAAGAATCTGGCGATACAATACGTATCACGATATAGGGGTATATGCTATACGATATATTGCAATATTGTATGAATTTTTTTAATTATTTTTTGAAAGATTAATTTAAACAAATAAAGAACACAACCATATGCATAAAACGACAAGTAACTGTTTTATTTAATTAATACAATACAATTTATATCACTAATCACTATTAGTTTGCACTATTGTGCAATCTAAGTAAAGCAAAATAGTAAAGTGACTGCAGCTATTATTATGTGTTCATGTTTTAAAGGTTCACAGTATAGCAGTTTTTCATTTTTAAACTCTTTAGCAACAGAAAGTGCATAGTCCATTCCATGACTGAATGACTGTTTGTTTTATATTTAATACTGTAAAGCTGTTTTCTTTATCGCAGACTATTGTATAAAGTGCCATTTTAAGTAGGCTACTGAACTGTAGAGCTGGTACATCCATATCCACATCGCTATGATCAGATGCATTCTTTCTGCTGCCACCGCTCTCAGTTTTGGTGTGTGTTTATTTTGTTACTGAGAGGAAAATGTGCTATATTCTATCAAAGCGAGCTCTCAGATTCAATGTTTCCCAAGAAGGCTACTGGATTTTAACTTGGCCTATTTTGCAAACAAAATGACTCTTGTCTATTTCCTTAGTGGCTTCTTTGTAGCTGAAGTCAAAATGAGTCCACACTTCAGCTCTATAAACCACGGGAGCGGAATAATTCTATCGTCTTGTGAGGCTTGCTAATGTTAATGCACACACATTCACTTTGCACTTCTCCAGCTCGGCGTCAGTTACTTTCTGAGATAACACTGCCATCTAGCGGTGTGGCTGTATACAGTCTGTGGTTTAATTCGAACACAAAGCTACAAAATAAATATATAAATATCAATACAGTGTTTTTGTAAATCAATACTGTATTGCCAAACATACTATCACGATACTCACTTGTATCGATATTTTCTTACACCCTTAATTCATTCTTTCCTTTACATGGATCATTCGTCTTTGGTCCCTTTGCAGAAAAACAGCCCGAGAGCACGATGTTTCCAACCCCATGCTTCACAGTAGGTATGGTGCATTATTTCTCCTCCAAACACGACAAGTTGAGTTTTTACCAAAAAGGTCTATTTTGGTTTCATCTTACCATATGACATTCTCCCAATCCTCTTCTGGATCATCCAAATGCATGGTAGCAAACTTCAGACGGGCCTGGACATGTACTGGCTTAAACAGGGGGACAAGTCTGGCACTGCAGGATTTGCGTAGTGTATTACTGATGGTAGCCTTTGTTACTTTGGTCCCAGGTCTCTGCAGGTAATTCACTGGGTCCCCCCGTGTGGTTCTGGGATTTTTGCTCAAAAAAAAAAAAAAGAGCTTTTTACTTGTTTCAAAAAATCTTGTAATCATTTTGACCCCACGGGGTGAGATCCTGCGTGGAGCCGCAGATCGCGGCAGATGTATAAATTTTAAAAAATATTAAAAAGCAATATTTTCCTTCCTAATTTGAAAATAAATTCTTTAAAAATCAGACAAAATGATTTTCTTTTATTTCTCATTCTGTCTCTCAGAGTTGAAGTCTACCTATAATGATTACCTATAATAATTTTTAAGTTTGAGAACTTGCACAATTGGTGGCTGACTAAGTACTTTTTTGCCCCACTGTACATACAGAAACAAACTAATTTGGGATAAAATTGTATTTCATATCTTTATAAAACTTTTTATAATATTTAAATAAAATAGAATTGATCCAAAACCACAGTATTTTACAATAAATCTGTCACAGTGCTTTCTGGGGTTGTCTTCACAGTGAAGAAGTCATAATTAAGTTGCCTACATTTTGGAACAGACTTTGAATTGAAAGCGCACATATGATGCGTAAAAAGGCAGCGCTCTAGGTTTCAGAATGGAGCGTGTAAGTGGCTTTACTTTTTTTTTAAAACCTTTCCAGGTATTTTATAACATCTCTGTGGTTCTAGGATTATAAAATTAAAAGTGATGAAGTAGAGTTTAGGCTTAGCTTTTTGGAGAAATTCACTTCTCTTACCTTCCCACAATACTCACTTTTCCTTGGATGCTTCCTGCAGAGCACTGCATTTGCTATATAATTATACCAGATCTGACCTAACCTGTATCCATTTATTTTGTTTGTGCAACACAAAAAAGAAAATGTTTTGAAGAGTTATACTGTTCAAACTTTTCCATATGATAGGTCCCCATGAATACTGAGGCTTTAAAGCAAAGAAGGAAAACCATGTAAGTGGTACATATGACAGAGTATCCACTGTGATTCATAGTGAATTCAAAAACTGGATCAATCTGATTCATTGAAATGATCAGATTCAATAGGTTCTGATTAAAAATCAATAGTTCTGATTGAAAAGAATCTGATTGAATGCTGCAAGAGCATACGTCAAAATTATCAGTGAATACAACTTAAATTTTGTCATCACATGAAGCTCCCGTATGACTTCTTAGGACTTAAAATGTAGGGTACTAGTCACATGACACACATCTATGGTGCTTTTGTGTCCTTTTAAAAAGTGGCAGTCTCCATTCATTGTAAATGCATGGATAAGAGCAACAGAAGACAGAAAGTCATGGGTTTAGAATGACATGAGGGTGAGAAAACAAATCACAATGACTTTTTATTTGAAAAGGAGAAAAGTTTGACCTTTGTTTTGCATGCAAAATCACTTCTGTCTGTCTTTTATTTACTTATGTTTTGCATGGCTCTCTGCATAACCTTCCTGTCCACCCCTCAATGTCTCCTCTCTCTCCCTCTCTCTGTCCTTCTTACCCTCTTCTCCGTCTGCTGTGCCACTTGAAACTAAACTCCTCTCTTGTCTTTTTGGCTGCAAGTGCTGGCATCCGTCCTGGAGCCTACGCACAGCGTGAATTAATGTGCCTAATTAACACAACGTTAATTATTTGTAAATTGCGTGTTTGGGTACACATTACTTGAGAGGCATATGTTGCACGACGTGTTAGCCGAAACAAGTGACTGCTTAATCCAATCTCTGGAGTGCTTGCTTCTGTAGATGGGCCAATCAGTCTGGAGTCCCCTCACAACACGCAAAAAGAGCCACACATGCACAGACAAAAAAAGACGTGGAAAAACATGTGGGTTATTGTTAGAATCCTGCTGAGACTAACTTTTATTTTAAAGAGAGACTGTTTGAAGTGCTCCCTCTAAGGAAAATCTACATCACACTAGGACTTTGCGCCTTTTCTTTATTATCTGGCACAAATGATTAGGAATACAGCATGAAAACGTAAACAAGTGTGCAATGGTGTCAGTTTGAGTGGAGAAATTAAACTTACCCTGAAAACTTTTTATACATTGGGGTAAGTACATAACCAACTATCTGCTTACCGATTTTCGCTGGTAAGCTTATAATAATGTTTTTAATTCCAGTGGGGGGGGGGGTGTTATGTCTGCTGGACAGGTAACGTTAAGACATTTCAATGGTTCAGTTATGTAACAGTAGCACACTTGTTTGCTTAATTATAATAACAGTTACAGAGTTAGCTTGCTTGTTTAGATGACATTTTCCGGTGAAAATTCTTATTGGTCATACTTTCAAACAGTAGAATCTGTGATTCCGAAGTACAGTATCCACACCGTATCCACACAGTATCCTCCTGACAGTCCACCATTCCGCTCAAAACATTGGATAAATACGCGCTGTGCCATGCCTTGCCGAGGCACAATTAACGTAAAGTTGATAATTCTGCAAATAACTGCAAATTGAAATTTTGAACAGAAATGGCAAAAGAGGAAAAACTACACGGTAAAAAAAAAAAAAAAACGGAATTGTACTGGTACATTTTCTGCCAGTATATACAATTTTACGGAAATTTCTGTTGATCCTTAAAACACAAGCTAATGCAATGTGTAATTCAAAATACAGGTAAAACACCTGTAAAAAAAAAAAAAAAAAAAACAATACAGAAAATTCCTTCATTTTTATACAGTACATTGTGCCCTATTTTTTACAGACATTTTTTTTACAGTTAACGAACCAACATTAAACTTTTGATTTATTAACTTGAAAAAAATTATGGAACTGATTAACTCAATTTGTTTTAGTTTTGCCAGTTTATTCATGTTTACAATGTAGAATATTTATATATATTTATATTATATAATTGTGTTTGTCGCAGCGGAGGTCTGTCCCTGGATAATATAGTGGTATTTCAAGAAATCTCCATAAAAAAATGTCAGCAGCTGAAAACAAACAGAAGTGCTGGACTCCTGGCAATAGGTTACCATGTGTTTATAGATGTATAAAATAGACCAATTGGTTAAGGTTTGGTTATCACAAACCAATTAGTGCTGGATAGCTTTCTCCAGGTATTATAGAAGTCCTTGTGTGTTCAAGCTGCCCTGGTACCACCATGCGCGCACACACACACACACAAACACTCTCTCTCATCTGTTATTTTAGTTTTCACTGGTGTGTGTGAGTGTGTCGGTGATTTTATGCACCATGGTTAGCCATAGGGGCCGCTATGCCACAGTGCCCCAGAACTTTAACAGGCAGTCAGGTGTGCCTGCAGAAACAACATCTCCCTTCAGCATGACAACCCTCGCTGTCACCCTACCTGTCAGTCTTTCATTTTGTATCTCTCTCACTTTCTTCCTCTCCATACCTTCCTGTAGCACAATATTCTGTGCGCCTGTATTCTGTGGCATTTTTTTCATTCATGGGCATTTCATATTTATTTTCACTGTCCCTTCAAAGCGCTCTTTTTCGCACTCTCTCATTAACAGTCAGCTCTCGTCGTCGGCTCACTCTGTCTTAACCACTAGGGAGACCTTCATTTATACGCTCAAGCTAGGGCTCTCCCTCCCTTCCCTCCTTCCTTTTCTCCCATTTTTTTCTCACTTTCTCCCCCTGCCAAGTATTTATGTGTTGATTTAGTCATGCCAGACTTTAGCCAATTTAAGAAACAGGCCGCGTTTGCAGCTGTTTCATTTTCTCCTTCTGCTCGTGCAGTTTTAACCGGTGCCGGCAGTGGCGTCTGTCTTAAGGGAAGCTGGGTAAATGAAGTTCTCTCTCTCTCTTTCCCTCCACCACCCCCGTTCCGCTCCCTCAAGGCTGGTGGCACAAACATAATTTCTCTCAAAGGGGAGTTTGACTGTAAGATGGATTATTTCTGCCTGAAATCAGACGCTAAGCTGGATAAGGCTGCTCGTCCGTTCAGTTTCAATATTAACATGATAAGTTAACACTGCACAGCCACTTGCAAAAATTACAAGTTGTTTCTGCGGATATGTCTGCTACATTCTTGGCCAAATATGTTCAGCTAAATGAACATTAAATGTTTTGTAAAGTTTTTCAATAGGTGACTCATAGGTGAAATATATATATTCATACTGGTGTAAGATTTTGTTTTTGAAAGCAATTGGTCATTGTAATTCAGCAATGATGCATTATATTGATGTACAAGTGTACAAAAGTGACAGTTGAGATTATTACATTGTATCATGATTTTCCCAAACATTTTCAAAAATGTTTTTTGAACATTAATTTAACATATTAGAATGATTTCTGAAGGATCATCTGACATTGAATGACTGAGAAATTAGATTTGCCATCACAAGGATTTTATATATCTATATATATATATATATATCCACTTCACTTCTTTCTAAGTGTAATACAATTTTACAATATTACTGTTTTTACTGTATTTTTGATCTAATAAATGCAGCCTTGGTTAGCATAAGAAGCTGTCATAAATTAAGTTTTTCTTTTCCCATTTTTATTACTCTTATTTTTATAAAGCTAACACTTTATAGTGTTAGCTTTATAAATTAGTCAGAATTAGTCAGGTTTATGAATTAGTCAGGTTTATGCTTCTTCAAATTAGTTACATTTTTCATTGTCATTTATTGTGTTAATTCAAAATTGAATGAGATCTACGTTAAAGTAAAAAAAAAACTTATATTATGATATATTCAAAATATAAATCTTACAATTTTGCTTCCCAATTAAATGTTTTAGATTTGTTTGTTTGTTATTGGAAACCATGATTTGAAATTATTTGTTGCACAGTGGATTTTATGGATTAAAGAAAGTTTTTTTTTTTTTTACAGTGAAGCAAGACTCTAACCAGAGAAAAAAAAAGAATGAACCATGCAGATATTCCTGAGGCCACATATCCAGACAGGGGCTCTGTCTTTGTTTGTTCATTGTTAAACAACAATAAAAAGGTTGCACAATTATCTCCAGCTGTAGGGAAGAATAAGTATTCAAACTCAACTTTTTGCGAGACCTCAGGCAGGTTACTGTAAACACAGATTGCAAAAACAAATTATTCAACCATTGTTGACAAACAATTTCCATTCTTACCAGCTCACTGGTAATGTGTGGCCTCTATTTGGCGTTAAAAAACTACAGTCAGAATTTTGACGCAATAAAAAAACAGCCAGAATGTTAGCAAAACATTCTTAGAATGTATTTTTGTTTGCTGGGATACTGTGAAAATACATATTCTTAAAAATAAATAGTGTATAATACATTTTGTGTGTGTTTGAACTATGATGACACATTTGTGAACAATTTGTAGAAAATGAAAGGACTAAGAGTTGCAAGAAATGGCTTAGATGTGGAGACTGACATCTTACTTTACTAATAATGTAGAGTAAACAACAGTGAGAAATTATAAGATGTTTAGACATTTCCAGTCATTTAGTAATGCATTACATGAAATACAAAGCAATGTAAATTACATTTTGTTTCTCTCCTCAGCAATCGGGCGGACCCTCATCCCTCGTTACTTCAGCACAGTATTTGAAGGTGGCGTGTCAGACCTCTACTACATCCTGAAACACTCCAAAGAGTCCTTCCACAACTCCTGCATCACTGTAGACTGCGATCAGTGCACCATGGTCACGCAGCACGGCAAGCCCATGTTCACTAAGGTAAAGAGGGAGACTGTGTGTGCGTGCGTGTGCCTGTGCTTGTGTTTTTCTATCCTGGTGGGGACTTCAACCTCATTGCACACTGACTTATGGGGACTCAGAGGAGACATAAATTGACTTTTTTTTTCAAATAAAAGTTTTAGAGGTAGGGTTAGTGTTAGTGTTAGTGTAAGGGAATAGAATATACAGTAGAGTCCCCAAAGATAGCGAACCAGATGTGTGGTTTGTGTGTATGTGTATGTGTGTGTGACAGAGAGAGACACCATGTCATATCCATGCAAACGACACACAAAGTTACGAAATGTATGAATAGATGATGAGATGCATTTACACTTTGTCAACAAAATGTTTGTCACTTTTCTACTTGTGCATTTTTGCTCATTGTCGTAACCTTAGAATGGAAAGAGAAATGATCTGTCATCCATGCGATAAACCCCTTAAACTGTCAAACAGAATAAACAAACATGGCAGGTTTGATCATTTCCTACTTTAATCACAGTCATCATTCTATGCGAATGCTGATGGAGGTCATTAGGAATATATTTTTCAAGCAGCTTTGGGGGTCATCTGAGAATGCTCTTTATGAATCTATTACTGTACATACTCACTCTGTGCGATGTCATATACTTTAGTTTTTGATTGGTTTCAGTCATGGTAAAAATTAGTCTAGTTGCTGAGATTTCATTGTCTGAATGCACTAAAAAGACACAAATGCAAGTGTAACAGTCATTTTACTGCATTTGAAAGGGGGAGATAAAATTACTAGTTATTGCAATACAAAATTACAATTTTGTTAGTTGTCAGCTGACTGTTTTACAGACTAAATATGCAGTTTGAAACCTGACCAGCAGGGTTGATGATATCAATTGTATCATTAGGGTCACTTCACCAGGGAATTCCTGCTGTCTTGAATAATAATTACAATTATAATATCATTATAGTAATAAAAATATAAAAAAGCCATAGAATTATGACAAAAGGGTCAAAGGTCACCAGCTAATTGTGGTTTGGGTGTAACATCACACTCTGGACGGTTAAAAATGGTTTTAAACGATCTGTCAGCTGTAGTAGACATCATGCATTAGAGGGTTAAACCACTTATCAACAGATTTTATGTTTCCACCTTGTCTATCAAGCACTTTAGATTATTTTCATATACTGATATGGACTAATCCACTCTAATCCATACAAGAGCCCATGTACTTATTAAAGACATGCAGAGGAATAGAGAACCAGTAGTCTTTGAGTAACTTGTTACAAAATCTCAGCTGTACAAAAACATAATAGCAGATATTTTGGATATTCAGATATGAGGGTAAAAAAATGGAAACATAAGCCATTACGATATCTTAGTTTCAAATTTCACCTGTCAACAATATTTCCACCTGTAAAGTTTGTTCAAAAGTTAGTACTTGTTAACCATTTCCATGGTGTTTTATTTGCAATCGAGCTTAACTGTACTGTGTGCATTTAGGATACATAAAAAGTTAGCTATGAAATTAGCCTTAGTGAGAGACTAAGTAGACTCCAAGTTGTTATTTCCATCACAAAGTAAATGATGATTTCAGATGTGATGGTCATGAGAGAGAAAAAAACTAAACAAAGATGTATGTATATCCACTATTGGAAAAATTCATCAGAGTACATAAACATAAATAATCCCCTATATTCCAATATTCTAATGATTGGCTAAACCAGTTAAAATTTTAAAATAGCAGTGCTATGCAACAGTACAGTGGGAGCGGGTGAGGAAAAGACAGATGCTTTCATTTTCACCTAGCTTTTTCCTCAGCATGTTATAGTGTTGAGAGATGGTGCTGAACAAGGGATGGAAAGATGGGCAAAAAAAGATGGAAAAAGAGTGAAACAAGCAAAAACAGATTCAGAGAGCAGGAAAAAATGCAGAAGATGAAAGAAGTGGAGAGAGCGAGCGAGAGAATGTGAAAGAGTGTGGTCATGTGATGGCGCTGTGCTCTCCCGCCAGCCTCTTTTCTTGTTGATCCTCCAGAGACCATCTGTGCTGAGGGCATTGATTAGAGTGGCTCTGGCGGGATTACATCTTTGCCGTTGCCATGCCAACTAATCAGCTGACGCTCCCACCCCCCCAATCCCCCTTCCTCTCCCTCCCTCCCTCCCTTCCTCCTCCTCATCCTCTGGTTGCCCCAGCAACAGAACATTGGGGCTATGAGTAGCGCAGCTCTAAATTCAGCAAAATGTTTTTCTCATCCTGTTTTTTAGTAATTGCTAACGGTTTATGACCTCTGCGTGTATTCAGCGTTGTGTTGTTTTTTTGTTTGTGTGAGCCCGTCTCATGTATTTCCATTTCGTTGCCCTTCAGTTCAGGTATACAACATAAACACCTTTTATTAGGAAATAGCTTCGGAACTGTCATCTGGTTTGAAAAGCTGAACTACTCTGACATAATATCTGAACTGACTGTAATAATTTGGGTGTTGCATTCCGATACTCTCTGAGTTTTGCATTTTCCTCTAAACTTATTTCATAATGATGAGAGAGACATTTAACACATGTTCAGCAGACTGTTAAATCATAGATTCTCATCATAGGTTTCTCAATGTTTGCATTGTCAGGTGTGTACGGAGGGCAGGTTGATTCTGGAGTTCGCCTTCGATGATCTAATGAGGATCAAGACGTGGCACTTCAACATCAGACAGTATCGGGAACTTATCCCACGGAGCATTCTCGCCATGCACGTGAGTTTGATATCATCACTCTGCTATCACGTGGTTTGGTTGCAGGTGTGTGTGCAGTATAGCAGCTATTCATTCTGTGTAGTTTTTCTGTTTTTAATCTTTGGATCTTAACTTAAAGGGATAGTTCACTTTAAAATGAAAATTCTGTCATCCTTTACTCACCCTCAAGTTGTTTCAAACCTGTATGAATTTCTTTCTTGAACACAAGGGAAGATATTTTGAAGAATGTCAGTAACAAACTGGAGCCATTGACTTCCATAGGAAAAAAATACTATAAGTCAATGGTTCCAGTTAACTGTTTGGTTACTGGCATTCTTCAAAACATCTTCCCTTGTGTTCAGCTGAAGAAAGAAATGTATACAGGTTTGAGACAACTTAAGGGTGAGTAAAGGATGACAGAATTTTCATTTTAAAGTGAACCATCCCTTTAAAAGTTATACTGTCATTCAAACATGCGATCTTTTACAATATTTTGAAAGGCCTTAAAATTGTGGAATGTCATGTCGTTCTGCATCACGCAAAAACAGCTTGTAGCCATCTAAACTGGACATGTCAAAGTGAAAGTACATTAAATACATTTGTACTGTTGTTAGAAGTAGCGCAAGCACAGGGAGTACGTCAGAAATAGAATGGGCCATCAGTTTAGTTCTCGCGTTTGGTGTAGACATGCTGTAAAACAGAAATGACAACATGGAAAAATTATACTTATAAATGAAGCCCTATTAAATAAGGCGCTATTTTAATGATCTAAGCTTTTAACGATCACTTAGGGTGTGTCCGAATCCAATCAGAGAGTCATCTCCCATTTTGTCAAGAGCCAGTTGCGTTTGCACCATGACAGATTGCTGACTTGGAATTCAGTAAAACGATGAGTCAGTTTAAATACATTGCCACGATTGGTTAAATAAGTAGCAAGTAGTCATTACTACAAATACGTCATTTTGATACATGCAATGACTATCCATTATGACATGGCCTAATGGATAGTCATTAGGCCTATTTATCTTTATTTACACAATAATAATCTTTTACATTGTACCTTTTTTTATATATATTCAAAAATGTTTGTATTACATATGCATCAAAGCTGTCTTGGATGAAAAAAGGCCAGATATACTGTAATAAAGGAAATTAAGAAAATGAAAACCTGGTGATCATATAGTTTTCTCATTTTAAACAAACTTTTAACGAGTCATTGCTTTTTAAGTCCAATATTTTGAGTTTTAATTCATATTTGAGTTTTAACTCATCACTCCCCCTTGTAGATTCAGATAGAGTGTAGTTTTAGAAAGTTTGTTCACAGAAACTTATGAAATTCACATGCTCTTAAATTGGGCCCTTTGGGGCCCTGTATTCTGGTGGAGAGTGAGAGAGAGTGAATGAGGTAGAAAAGGCTTTGAAAGATTTTTGACAGGGATAGTGCAAAAGTTACTGCAGCATGTTTGATCGAGACACTCT